>NC_072472.1:5189244-5454244 GCF_027596085.1 Anoplopoma fimbria | reverse complement strand
TAAGCATAGTTTTTACCCAGAGGCATAAGGTCTTTTTACTATTCCCTAGTCATACATGGCTTTGCATTAGAGACCATAATGGCTTTATTGCTTTGAGTAATCTGATATATAAACTACTTATATCTAACCAGATAGTGTTTTGAATGCTGATCTGATTCAACTGACATTAAGTACATTTTAGATTAAGCTAATGTGTTTTTTGGCCCGTGTAAATGTTTTTGATGCATTCCAACCTTGATGGAGGATATGATGACAATTGTATTTCCCGATTCTTAACTCACATCTGTGCATTCTCTTATCTGTTTTCTGACTTCAGATGGGAAGTGGAACGTTCAGGAGAAGGGCTTCCTGAACATCACCGTGGTCTCCTTCAAGGACCGCGGCCGCTACACCTGCGTCACCGACGGGACCAAAAGCTACGCCGTCACTCTTCGCGTAGCCCACACCGACAGCGGCCTGGGCCTTTACTACGTCATCGTCTGCCTGGTGACCTTCACCATCATCATGATCCTCAACGTGGCGCGCCTCTGCATGGTCAGCAGCCACCTGAAGAAGACCGAGAGAGCCATCAATGAGTTCTTCCGCACCGAGGGCGCGGAGAAGCTGCAGAAGGCGTTAGAGGTCGCCAAGCGCATTCCCATCATCACGACGGCCAAGACGCTGGAGCTCGCCAAGGTCACGCAGTTCAAGACCATGGAGTTCGCCCGGCACATGGAGGATCTGGCTCGTAGCGTCCCCCTGCCGCCGCTCATCCTCAACTGCCGCACGGTCACGGAGGATGTCGTGGAGACGGGGAACGCGGGGCCTCACCACGCGGAGAAGGTCGGGATCTCTGTGTCGAGGACCAGACAAGCTATCGGCCCTCCATCCGCCGACAGAGACGGGGAGGAGGTGAGTCAGGCGCTGCTGCCAAGAGGAGGGAACAATGAAGGCGGCGTTTATGTCAAAGTTTCCGTCCACACAGTGTCTGAGAAGATGGAGAGCGAGGAGAAGGATGCTGGGATGAGCCTCCATGTGCCAGGCTCACGGACAAGTATGTGCTACGAAAGCAACGTATAGGCTGTCCGAAACTGAATCCCATCAGGAGACAGACACCTCACACTTCAGACGGTGTCTAACTGTAAATTCTTAGAAGAGAAGAAAAAAAAAAAAATAATAATAATTGTGGGGTCTGTTTACCTACTAGATTTTTGGAATTCTGGTTCTCCATTTTGGTTCTCACTCTTATCAAATACAGGGTCAAAATTTTGTCATAGTAGGAGAAGAAATCAAAACAGCTATCTCGCCATGTACAAGTTGATTCTGGATGTTTTACACTTGTTCTTCCTTTTAGATGGGCACGGGTGATCTCGGACATTATAACTTGAGGTGTGGCGATCAAAATACATGCTGAGTCATGTTCCTCCTCCTTATTGCATAAAGGTGTTTCCATGTGATGTTGAAAGACGCGCAGTAGGTCCAATTATTCTTTCAAAAATCAGAATCCTTCAATTCTTAGAAAGTTGCAAAAAAAGAAAAACGCAAATTGCGACCGTCAACAGAGCTCATAATTCTATTTTATCTTGCCTTAAATACGTTTACTCTTTAGTTATCATGTTTGTATTGTGGGATCTCTTCTACTTTCATATATCTGCTGCTAAGCTGTGTTCCCACAGAATGGAGCTGATTTTCCTAGACACCATTTGCTGCCTTTTCCCTTTGACAGTCAGTCAGCTTCCACAAAACAAAATGTTTTAATTAGATATAATTATTCCACTGTGCCGATTGTTTTCATGTCTCTGAATCCTGTCGATCATCTGACACTCTCAGGAAGAAGTGGGAGACTTTGAAATAAGGCCTCAAAAACATGTCAAATCACAGAGAAGGGATTGATATCTCCACAACTCTTTGTTAATCAGGATGGCAAATAATTACAGGTTAGCTTTTTTCTCCAGAGTGACTGTTTCTGTGAAAGAAAAAAAAAAAAAAAATCATTAGCAATACACAATGTTTGAGGATTTTCTTTTTAAATGTTGAAACAAGCTTCCAGCTACTTTAACTTTCAGAAGCAGCAGAGGAACTGAAATATATACTTGATTATTTTTGCATCATAGCTCCAATGTCCACTGTGATGGAAAATGTCTGAAATTGTGCTCATAAATATGCAGCTGTAATGTATCATATTTTGATGTGTGCATGCCTTGAAAAGTCAGGGACTTTCATTTGTTATGAAGAAGGTGATTCAGCGTTTTCTCTCTGTATTTGTAGTGACATTTGTTAGTATAGAACGTAAAATGTGACTCATTTTGGGGCAAGTTTGTAATTTATTTTTTGTGTTGTGGTGCAGATCATCCATGTGCAGGTTAAGGTGACTAATGACACCAGTGTCTCTAAATGGGGTCACAAAGCTTAAAAACACAAGACACACAAGAGTTTTTTTATCATATTCCAATATACATTTTTAAAAGTAACAATGTGTGAAATGTTTTGACATTTTTTTTCTGAGCCCTTTTTAACTCTTAAAAAACATTCAAAACATTTTACATCAAAAAATTACTTTTCTAATAGGCCACTGGGTGGAGCTGTTGGGTAAAAGATAACTTTTGCATATCAGCTATAACCTTGGTGCTTTTACAACTAAAACATTCCTGGAGTTTGACTGCTGTGGATGAACACTTGATATCATTTATAAAGAGGAATGTGAGAGCTGAACTTTGACTTCAGATTTCTGCGACTTATTTTAAAATATGTATTTGTACAAATGTCTGAACATGTGTAAAGCTAGAATGTCATATTGTTAATATGCACAGTGTCAGAGATTTATCCGGGGTCGGGTCGGGGGGGAGCAGCTCAAGCAGGGGCAGTGTCAGAGATTATACCAGAAAATACTACTCACCTCATCTTTGAATAGTACTGTAAAACAACACAGTGTCTCCAAAGTCCTTTACTCTGTTCATGGAGAAATAAACAAAAACAATGAAAATAAAATTGAATTTTTCCTTTTTATTTAAAGCTTTAGTTGGTAATGTTAAAAAAAGGTGTGTAACTGAAATACCCAGCCCTGTGTTGCCAACCTCTTCCAAAGAAAGTAGTTAGCAGCATTAGCTCTAAATGTTGCTAAATCTAGCGAGAAATTTCTCAAGACAGCAAAACTGACCCATCCCTTCAGGCCTCCCTCCACTTGTAAAAAAACATCAATATGAATGTATAATAAAAAAAATTGAAAAGAATTTAAAATAAAAGAAATTGAGGTCAATTTTTAAACGGGTTAAGCCTATATGTATATACACAAGCCTGATGTTTTATTCTCAAAAGAAATGTATCAAAAACAAATAAATTCTGAGTTAGCCTTTGTCAGAAATCACTGAATACTTTTGAACATAAATCAACTAGCTGTTGTTTATGTGCAATCACCCACCAGCAACACAGAATCCAGTTCTTATATCTTGCACCTGAGTGTAAATGATGCACTGAGGCCTCATCAGGCTCATCCTGCACACTGCTGCAGAGTACTCACAGTTCTTTCCCGGACGTTGATATCTTAGAGCACAGCTATCAAAGTGTTCGAGTCTGCCCTACCTGAAAAATATCAGGTTGGAGAGCAGCCCAAATAACAATAACCTTGGGCCTCTGTGTTGAATAACTCAAAAAAATCCATCCTTCTTCCCTTTCCTGTCCTCTCTGGAGGCAAGCTTATCTAAATAGAATTGATTGGTCTGAGCGATCGTTCATCATGCCGAGCCAAAGCCGACGTTTAAGGAGAATGGGAAGGAAGATTTTAAGGATAGAATATTTCTAGCGGGGCCCTCTGTGTCATCAAGGTAAACCAAACAAATTCAGGCTGAAAAGGAAGGACAATGCATGTGTATGTGTGAGGAGGGAAAGAAATATATATATATATATATATATATATACACACTCACTGACGTTCAAAAGTTTGGAGTCACCTACTACATTGACGTTTTTCTTCTTTCCTTAAGTAATTACCTTTTAAAGGAGATGAAATGAGTATTAACAAATGTATAACTTACAGTTAAAATAGTTAAAAAAAAGCCCGAAAAGAAGAAAAAATGGATGATTAAAACTTATATTTAGTCCCCATTGTGTTACATGCCAGGAGATAATTCTATTGGGACCATTTTTCTCCCAAATACCGATCAATTTTCAATTTATTTTATAGTCGAGGAAAACATGAATGACCCTAGATCATTGTTCAAACACAACAGTGATTGCTTTCGGGCTCTAAATATTTTGGGTAGCGTTTTTTCTTCCGCAGTCTACTCTGAGGTTAGATTGAATAGGTTTGAACCGAGTTTTGTCAGTCCATAGTATGTTGAGCTGATATCCCAACAGTGCTAACCTCAGGCTGACCTTCAAGGTCTATTGTGACGTTTAAGAATAGCTTTGCGTAACAATAGGTCTGTTAATATTCCAGCTTGCTACAGGCATTAAAAGCCTTTCAAAGACTTGTGTGTGCGTGTGTCTGTGTGTGTGTGTGTGTGTGTGTGTGTGTGTGTGTGTGTCTGATTATATATACTTATAAAAGAATGAAGCATGTGCATGCAGTAAATTTGGGCCTCTTGAATTTAAATTGCTCATAAAAATCGGGTCGGAAGAAAACTGTTGCTAATTGCATTTTATTTTCCAATCAGCTTGAAGGAACAAGAGAGGAAAAGGGAAGCAGAGAACAGTAGATGATGAATTAGATGACACGATGGGAGAAGTGCTTGTCATATCTGTTCATTAGACGAGAGGACTCGGCGCAGATGCAGCAGCAATCGTGATTAGCTCTGCTGTACCAGCTGTGTGTGTGTGTGTGTGTGTGTGTGTGTGTGTGTGTGTGTGTGTGTGTGTGTGTGTGTGTGTGTGTGTGTGTGTTGTGTGTGTTTACTTTCATGATTCACTGGCATGATCCCAAACACAGTGTTGCCCTCTTAGCTTTGAGCTGGATTGTCTTGTACACTGAAGGACAAACTTATACACCAAACTTTTTTTTTTTCCTCTGTATAGACGGTTAATTGGGATATGGACATCCAAAATCTTATTTTTTTTCCACACCCTCAATAGCACAACTTCACACTAACATTATAGATGGATAAACTATGTGGCCAATAAAATATGTAGCCACCGGCACACTACAACCATGATCTGAGTTTGAGGTCACTTAATAGGCCAAGGGTGAGTGCTAGACCTTCTGTCAGCCTTCCAGATCATTCCAAAGGTGGTGGATATGGATAAGCCCAGGGCTCTGTTTAGGCCAGTCAAGTTCTTCAACTAACCTCCCACATACAAGG
The DNA here is from genome assembly GCF_027596085.1 of Anoplopoma fimbria. Taxonomy (NCBI): domain Eukaryota; kingdom Metazoa; phylum Chordata; class Actinopteri; order Perciformes; family Anoplopomatidae; genus Anoplopoma; species Anoplopoma fimbria. The sequence goes on along the minus strand of NC_072472.1, from coordinate 5,448,971 downwards.
AAATAGAGTTTCTCAGATGTGTTTCAAAATGATCTGAACCACTGTAATATTTCAACATCTGCAAGTTTGGCTCACAATTTGGTTTAGACATTCATGAAACCTGATGAAACCTTGGGACTTTGGTGACATCATCAGGTAAACTTTGAATTTGTCCAATACTGTCGTTTATAACCTGCAAAATGCAATCCAATCTGCTTCAATTGTACTTTGTGTTTGGTGCCAATTAGCACATGTTAGCATGCTAACACAAGATGGTGACTATGGCAAACATTATACCTGCTAAACATCAGCTTTATAGCATTGTCACTGAGATAATGTTACCATTTTGTCATTAGCATTTAGCTCTGTATGCATGGCTGTAGACTCATAGCATTGTTATTCATTGTCTTCTCAATATCTTCTATTTTCTAAGATTTTCAAAGTGATAAATAAGGAAAGTTTACATTCTTACTCTTCCCTTTGGCTTTAAATTCAACTGTACTCCATAGTACTGACATCCATCCAAAGCAACCTATTTACAGCAAATGTAGGTTACAAGCTTGTTTGTCCTTAATTTCAAATAACCTCCACCGACCCGCGAAACGGTCCACGCCAGGTTGAACAGCAACATGTGCCAACAAAGGGCTGGGGGCGCGGTGGCTGACCTGATTCTCTGCAGGGTCTCGCTGCTACAAACAGCCCGCTGTCAAGCACTAATGGGAAATAATGGCTGCAGCAGCATCACAGCGGCGGGCCGGGCTCGCTGGGGACCGCGGTGAAGGTATTGGGGTCACATCTTCCGACGGCTCCTTGCATCCTCGGACAGATACATACTGCACGGGGGGAAACATCTGGAGGGAACGTGGCGAGCAATGACGGTGGCAAAATGAGGTCGCATGGAAAGGTTGTGACTAGGAGGAAGTCAGACGAGCTGATTTGTGTGCCCATGAAGCTTTGAAGGAAGTTGTGGATCAGTCACCAAGGGTTTTCGGGGTGGGGGGGGAAACACTGCACCGTGAGATTGTTTTACTGGGAAACGTCATCATCATTGTGCACATTGAAAGCTTCCGGGAGGTCTTTCCTTCCTTTGATGTAATCCTCAGGGGGTCAAGGGAAGAATGTAAAGGAACATTTGATAATGCTTTATTTTACGGGTCAATAATTACAGATTTTTTTGAGCTTCATATAAACCCAAGTATTTATTCATCCATTACTCTCCATATATACTGAATTATGTAGTTTGTTGTTCTTTTTAAAATGTATTCTATAAATGCAGCTGACTGTAAACAGGTCATCAGCATCCATTGAGAGTAATTGGCATAACAGTGAATTGATTGACTCAGAGAGACAAATACACTTCTAAGGATATTGAACACCAACATCACATCACTGATTCCAGCTAGGAGATTGTTGCTATTTTTCACTAATTAATATACAGATGTTACAGTTAAAACTTTTTTAACCCAGATTTTATGTTCCCATGTGATGACCAAATCTCTGTAGATCCAGAGTTTAGAATATGCTTCATGCAATAGGAAGTGAGGAGAGAAAATAAAATTCAAAAGAGCTACTGATCAGGCGCCAGAGTGCCTCAAAGTGTTTCAAAACCTTAACAGCGTGCAGCATATGGTGTAATATGATTTTTTCTTTAATCTTAAGTGTTTTTTTAAATTCTAAACAAAAACAAAAATGACAAGCCTCCTGCATTATGTTTATATAACCCTGTTGGTTGGGAACACTCACGAAATGTGGATCCATTGTGAAAAGGGAGGACTTTGGGGATGGCATTATGAAAGGATGTTTCTCCTTGTGGGAGTTAGAAAAGCAGTTTTCACAAGTTCTGATCATGGCTGCTGCTAAAGAAACGTTCGGGTCAATTCCTGCTCAATTTAAAACATTATAGATCAAAGGAGAACATTTTGAACATAGAACATTTGTGGCTCGCTTCCTTCTCTAAAACAAGATGATAGCTTCATATTCTGAGCACACCTGAAGGTGTTTGTTTGAAGTCACAATCAAAACCTAGCATTATGTGAGTCTGAATAAGACCATGATTAAGTTCCTCAAATTAAGGCTCTGCATTCTGTAGAAAGGGCCACAGAGGTCCGTTTCATTGCCATTATCATCCTTCCAACAAAGGTAATCGTCATGTTTTCTTCATGGGAAGCTTGTCCTCTGCTCCAGCCTGCAATTTAAAACGCTCCAACTGAGTTATGGAACATGTCATGTGGCCTTTTTTGTTCATTTTCCATCACAGATTTCTTTTTAATTTTACAACCTACAGGCTTAACATCCTGCTCAGTCTACCTACATTATATTCATCCTCATTTGACGTAAGCAGACTCTGTTAAGTTTCCATTTGTGCTTGTTTGAATAGAAACCAGAATAGAAATATATATATATAATTTATTACTGAGGCTGTTTCTTTGGTGAATATGTTTTTATAGCAAGACAAAAGACAAAACACTAACAGAACAACAAAGGAGTCAAGAACAATGAATACAGAACTGTTGACAGAGTTTAGTCAGGAAATAAAAGAATATTTATTTTAGTTGTGTGTTGTGTTGATTGAAAGCAAGTCTGGCCTGAAGTCTTTAGTGTGACTCTATTAATATAGAACTAAATTATGTTCTCACTCACTTTATGGTCTCAATCACAATCACTGCCTTGATTATGAAACAGGCAACGATTTTTTTAATTAGTGAGGCGCTACATTATGGGCCGAGTCATCGTGAATGGCCGGCATACAAAGTGCAGGACTTGGACTGATGTTCGCATCCAGAGGAACATCTGGGGTAAGATTTAGGCAAAAACATCGGCTAAGGTTAGGGAAAGATTGTGTTTTTGGATACATGATAATAAACACGTTGTGTTTAGTGACTTTTTCCCGTACTACGCAAAACAGTGGAATGATGACAGAGAAAGTCGTGGGTATTGGAGGTCTTGGAGGTTTTTGTCAAACTCCTGTTTTTTTGATTAAACACACAAGATACTGTGCAAACGTTTGATTTGTGGTTGTGTTCATTTAAATCTACTTTTAAGTTACATTAAATTGATTTAGCTACTTACTTTTCCCCCAGTGCAATTGGGGATCGACACAAACAACAAATCCTAACATTATTGGCTGACCTGACCAACCATCCATCCATCCATCCATCCATCCATCCATCCATCCATCCATCCATCCATCCTTCCATCATTCAGGGGGTACACCGTAGACTGGACACCTGATTATCTCGGGGCTCATGAGCTGCCAACTGAGCCATATCTTCCAATCATCATTACATTTAAATTGAAACCAATGTTTTTAATATCTAGATTTGTCTAGACTTTTTTATTTATTTAGAATAGGTCTTTTGACTCAGACGTTGGAGTGACCTGAGTATAGTATGGAGTAGATTTATTTATTTTTTCGCACCAAAACAGATTTGCTTAGCCATTCCTACTCTAATTAGCAGTGTTTTTTTTTTCTGTTGCACATATTGTGTCCTGATGCTCTCAAATACAAACTTCACCATAGTAGATCAACTAACTAGATTGTGCCCTTGTCGTCATTTCGCTGGCGGTTAACGGCTCCGTGGGCATCACTTGGCCGGACGGTTAAATTAGATGACTCGTCCTCGACTTTTTGGCTGTGTGGTTAAACATTGTTTCACGGCCTGGACTCGGCCTGGACAGATTTACTGAGTGGCAGACACACTATAAATATGCAGCAATGAAACTCATGAAATATTTATTGACCAGCTTCTTCCTCCATCTTTTCACAGACAGGTGGGATGTTCTCCTCTGTGAAATAAGACTGGAAGTTACTGGATAACATTACTGTAATGACTGCAAGTTACTATTCAAGCCACTATTCAAAAAGGAGGAAATTCAGCTCTGGTTATATTTACATAAATCAGCCTAAGACAAGCTGTCAGAGGCAGTCCCATGCTACAGAGCATTATTTCAGGACTTGCCAACATCCAACATGGGCTCCATACGAGCTGCACAGCAATAACATTCTGTCATATGTAGGTCATGGCAACTGGCAAGTCAATTATGCAGTTTGTGCTAAATCTTCAAACACATGACACACTGCAAACAAGTTTGCTATGTGTGAATGTGTGTGTTGGCATCACATCTGTTACAATAGCTGTTTGTATCTACATTGTTCCAGGATATTCAAGGAGACTTTAGGGGAAGCTTATAATGCAGTAAAGTCCGTTAAGTTTTAGGACCGTGATAGACTTTTATTGTTGTTTTCTGTCTCTTTATTGCAGCAAGTTGGGCTTAAAATTAAACAAAGGTTGTAGCGTGAAACTGATGTCTTTGATTTGAGACAGCGTAGTAAATTTTAGCCTTTTTTCTATATGGTCCCTGAGTTTTATTTTATTTTACATGAAGGCATCCAACTGATCACGTGTTTCAATTCTGACAACCAGACTGTTGTGGAGGCTCGTGGTGGAAAACATACAACTAACCAAGACATAAAATGTTTTTTATTAAAACAAAAAACGGTGGTTTTGCTTTAGAAAATGGTTGGCAGCTACATATAGCTGATCTGTACTAAATGGAGTAAAACATGCAAAATGGAAAAGTAACACTAGTTCGTTTCCTGTGAAACATAGAATTCAACCCTCACAACTCTATTAAAGTTTGATCTGAAGAAAATTCTAAAACTTTGAAAAAAAAAGCTGGCTGGCCTTTCCAACATGGCAAGTGTATATGGGATGTTTCATGCAGGGAAGATGGCTGCAGATGAGAAGGATATGAAGCTTGGGTTTTAAGATTAAAGGAGTGTCCTTGTTTTACTCAGAAAGTTTAAAAAAAAAAAAATCCTCTCTCTGTACTCGTGAGACATCCTACCATTTTAATGCTTCATTTCTCCACCGTCTACAGCCTTGGGTTCATTTCTCTGATGTTCTCGTTAAGCTCCCCTGAGTGGCTGCTCTTGTATGACATTGACAATCTACGTAACGTCTTATTTCATGTCAAATTGTACGTGAAACCTGGGAGGCCTCTCTTTGTTAGTGTCAATTACTTTACGTGGCATTACCCTGAACTGAAAAAGAACAAAAGCATTCGCTTGTGTAGAGGAATCAGTTCATTTTTCTTCCAAATTAGATGTTGGATCTCGAGCCGTTAGGACATTATTTTTACTCAAGGTTGTCATCTGCCTCAGAGCTCCAGTGACTCATTCAAAAAAGAAAAAAAAAAACACACACTCCTCAAAACTTAAATTGATCCAGGTGAGGATGAGGCGACCATCTCATCCGCCGTTAATGGCTTAGTTTTATCGTTTTTGAGACCTGCAGCTGAACGGCGCCGCAGACAAACGCTGTCAGGGTGTGATTGCTCATTTGGCAGCACTTTTAACACAGCGAGTTCTTCAGAATGCTTTTTACACAAGGAGAAGCACCACATGGGAGCAACAGCTTGTGTAAACAAAATCTTAAGCAAACCCACCCACCCGTAAACAGCAGACAGCCTCGCACTCAATCCCCCCCCCCCCACACACACACACACATTTCAAAACACAAACAAATTTCCTCATCCTTCCACCACCTACAGTGCATCACAAGAACAGCACTTTGCTTCATAAAGACACTCATATGCTGTGCGTTTCTCTGATGTCTTCACGCTCCAGGTTGGGGATGTCATTAACAGACTACTGAGCAGCTCAGATAGTAAAACCAATTAGGAGTCTGAATATGCTTCTCTAATGGAGAGACGAGCCAAGGGGCCTCTGCCAATGAGGTAATGTTTACGGCCATGTTTGTTTGTTCTTCAGTCTGTCCGTTATTGGATGTTGTGTAGCACCTTATGTCACTGAAGTTATAGACAAATTAACATAAAACGACGAAAAAAATAGGTTCAAGCTGTTGAGGTCGGTTGACTGGTGATTGAAAAGTTTTGTGAACAGAAACAGCCACCCATATTGTGTTTCTAGAAGATTGTTTTAAAGAAATTTGTGCTCTGGGCCTCATGCAAGAACCACTCGTATGAACAGATTTGATCTCAAATTAACAGTCTGTAGGATTAAGGGAGATAACAGGCAGAATTTGAATATAATATTTCTCTCTATGTTTTAATTAGTGTATAATCAGTGTAAACAAATATTTGTTCCCCCCTTAGAATGAGCTGTTTATATAGACATACAGAGGATGGCCATGTGGCACCGCCGTGTTTCTACAGTAGCCCAGAACAGACAAACCGAACACTGGATCCTTTAAGTGGCTTGTACGCTGATTTAGGAGAATTTGCCCCATTCACTAATTTTCTCTTTTTTAAATTTACGAGTGGTCCAGACCTGTCGTAGGAGTCATGTGCAATTAGTCTGCTTTTGTCAAAGGCAATTTAAGTTTTTCACTAATGGATTGTGTATTCCATTCATTTGCAATTGCTTTGCAATTACTAAAAGCAATTTTCAGTTTGAACAGCATATATAAATTACACTTCATAATTATGTTGGCATTATCCTTTTTGACTCTGCAATTTAAATTAAAGGAAAATATAATTCAAAATGTATTAACATAATAATGATATGTCACCATTACTTAACAAAAATGTACTCACTCAGGTTTTTTTCAGGTTTCTGTGTTTAACTGTTGTATTTGTTATTAATCAGAAATGTGATTTTCTGCAAGATTTCTAACCTTGTGTAGAGCCTCTAGAAAAAAAGAAAAAACATAAAAATGTATGTGATGCACCGACAGAAATGCAGGTATCAAGTATGCAGCTTCTCTGAGTCTATTCTCCTGCAGTATGGAAGCTTATGTTGTCTTCGAGCCTTGTGTCAGCATGCACAGTCAAACGTGTTAAGTACAAGCATCCATGGAGCATTTCTGTGTGTTTATTGCACTCTGTGTTTAAAGTGATCCTGATATGGCAAACATCATCCTCCCCCTCTCTCACAGACTCACATACTGATGTGCTTTGAATTGATTTCCTGACTGGCCGGGTTTCCTTCTCTTCCCTGTCTGTGAGCATCCTGAGGAGTCAGTTAATGGTGCGTTACTAACTCCAGCCCAGTCATCCTTTACATGCTGCTCCCACAAGAGCCCCTTCACCCTGAATATCCATTACTGCCAGACCGTATAGTAACGGCAGGCCGTGCTCATAACATATTTATGTATGCGGCCTGAGGGAGGCTTGTGCTCTGAATGCTGATGTGATGTTCAGGTGTCACATTTTGATCACTTATGCAAGTCCACATGTTTCTCTAAGAAGTTGCCAAACCGTACAAATGTCCTATCAGTTAGAGAAACATCTCATCGGCAAGACCCTGTCTGTTGGGATGAGGGGTCACGTTTTTTTGGGTGCAATGGATCTGAGCGGTCTTACGCTGTATTTTGTTGCCATTTGCTGCTTGCTTGAGTGCAGCTGTTGGTAATGGTACGCCTGACCTTGTGCAATCTATTTCAGCAAATAGCTTCTATTAATCAGAGGTTGTGTTTACATGCACCAAATATTCAGTTTTTTTTGCCCTTATCCCAAAAAGACAAATTCCTTCTAAGCTGTTTACAATGCTAATGAAAATGAATATTCCACTTACATTCCCAGCCATGAAGCCGTGCATACTTTGAATAACGTAAATGGTGGCGAACTGTTTGACAGTGTGAACTACAACCTCCCTCTTTCATGCCTGCTACCACCTTCTTGCATTGCTTTGTTTGCTTACAGAAAAACCTGTTGGTATCCCGACTTTTATTATGTTTAAAAGTAATGTGTTTCTCTCTTCGACTAGAAACTGTGGGCTTTTCTTCTGGGCGTGCTTTTTCTGCAAACTGGTCTAAGCTGGTTTGTGTTTAACTGTGGTAGAAACCCTCTTTGTGACACATATTCCAAATCCACTGTATACATGTTCAAAGAAATCTCCTAAAACCCAATTATTATTGGCTTATCCCACATGTATTAATGTGTAAACAGTAGGAGTGGCTCTTATCCTGTTCAAAAAGGTAACTGAACATTGTGTAACACCGAAAATAACAGAACACCAATTAATTAATGAATTAGAATGCATTATTTAATATATAGGACTATATTGTACTCTGTCTAACTAATTTATATCATTTAATTCAGCACTCAACTCCCTGGTATTCCTCAAACAACTTTTAACATCATTCTGTAGCTGTGTTAAAAATCTTATTAAAAACAACATTGTTTTTCCAATGTTTTTCTCATTTATAGTGTTAGAGAGGCAAAGTTCAAAAAAATTATTATTGTATTAACATGAACTATAACAAGCTTCGCTGAAGAGGACATGCTAACACGTCTATAGTCCTCACAGTTGAGGCCCTTTAAATTAGAGCCCAATTTCATTCATTTAAAAACCAAATGAAGCTTTACACATGTAAAATGTTACTTTGCTGAAATGGATCTCTTTTTTCATGAATACCAAGGTTTATTTTCTCCTTTTTTACACCTGCATAAGACAGTATCAGACAATCATAACAAAGGCTTTCATATTTGGCAACAGTTAAATGGCAATGTACTGTAGTTAAAAACAGAAATTGATAACTTACTTAACGTATATATATATATATATATATATTTTTTTTTTTACATCTCGCATAACAGATGTTGTTCTTCAATAAAGCCCTTACAAACTGCACTCATATAGCAGCACTTCGGCACCTCTTGACAATCAAATGACAACATGTTCTTATAAATAGATGCTGAGTGCATCGGCGCTGGAAAGTATGTTCACAACGACTAATTGGCTGTACGTCTTGCCATGTGAGAAATACAACATCTTGCATAACATAAAAGACAGGAGGTGTCCTTATAGTTTCTATAGTACATAATAGCACTCTCTTGAAGGTAAGTACACAACATATGTAAGATGCTAAACTTCTGTACATATGTGTCTTAAGTTTCTTACAAACATTCCCAGTTATGATCTTTTCCTCCACCCAACCATGGAGTTTTGTTGCCTTACCTTTAACACTGTTATGTCAAAACTACTACAAATGCCCTTCATGAAGTTCTGTGACCTACATAGATGTTTCTCTATTGCAAAATATGTAAACTGAAGCTCTTTATAAAATCAAGGATAAAGTCCCGAATAAAGCATGTGCATCAAAAGGCTGTCACTAACCCACTGGTAAAAAGGACTGCAGGTCTGGCTTATTATTTGATTCTGACTTAATCAAAGGGTGTGAATTCTCCTTTGATCAGAGCATGTGGTTTTTCCCTTTTAGATCCATACCAGATGTGTTAATTTAAACAGCATTCGGACAGTAATGAACAGAGCCGCATTCTGAACAAGGACAGAATCTTTTGATGTTATAAATACTTTTTTCACATGGACATGGCAAACATTTGCTTGTGCAAAACTACCCTTTGACGGCCCTCTCGAAAGTCTACCTCTTCTCTAAAAAGGCAGGACAGTCTTCCTGAAGTAGCCATTTTTTCTCCTATAAATATTTGATTAGAAATTAGCTTCAATGCACCACTAGCCTCCCATAGAAAATTTTGTGTGTAACCTTCTAATAACCCAACCAGACAGATGTGTGTGGCACTTCTAATAAATGAGAAATTATCGATTTATTATAAAAATTGAAAGGGAAAGTTAGTCGTCGTCAATCATGATGCCCATATTACTTGCATACTTTTTGTTCGAGAGAAAAAGGAGGAGCAGAGCTGGAGATAGGAGGGGACTGGCTGGGACCACCAGGAGCTCGGTCATCATCCACTTTAAAATATCAGTGAGGCAGGATGAAATGTCTGGCAAGGACAGATAGAGCTGGGTATCATCAGCATAGCAATGGAGGTGATATCTGTTATGTAAGAAAGGGGTCCAAGCACCGATCCTGGAGGTTCCACCCGTGGAGAGGTAATGACGCTTGGACACCTGCTGCACCAGAGATACCCAGTTAGGTCAGGGTGGACAGACAATCTGAGTTCTGAGGGGTATTGTGTCTTGTGCTGAAAAAAAAACAGCATTAAGACAGAAATTGCTCACAGACTCTGTAAAGCACAGGTTTGTATATTGTCTTTAAATGTAGTTTCTCTCTCAGAGTTAAACTTGAATATATATACAGTATATATATGCAATAATTTCCCCAAGGGTATGATTATAGTATCTTCCACATGTAAACGATGCGTTGATTTAATGGAATACACAAATGTAATTATAGTCAGATCTAATTACGCCCTAGTTGTGGCAGTGATATTTTAACCGTATTCATTTATACATTCACACAGTCTGTGATATTTTTCCAGATGTCCTTCCTGCATATCTCAGCTGCACCTGTGATGCTTTAAACCTGGATTTTCTGTTAAACTTCTTGATATTTGTCTAATATTATAGTTTGAAATATAACAAAAAAGGTATTGTGGGTATGATGAACTTGCTTCATAGCACAGGCCTCTGGAGGATTTCAGGCACTTGAGCACCGAGCAGCACCTGCAGCAAGACATATGGCCCGCTAGCTTTTGTTTACTTCAGTGCCATATGTCCTGTGAAGTGCATGCAGCTCTAAGCATCCATATTTACACGCATGTGTGGATGCACACAGTCACATTTGCACAAATAAATACACCCACTCATAAAGACAATCATATGCATCAGCTCACACGATTTATGACATTTATAAAAGGCAAAAAGGAGGACAGTTTTGTTTTCATCATGCAAACGCAAATCAACAGGAGGGAGAAAACAAAGCCAGATGAACACATGGTGCTAAGAGCAGTGATGGATGGCAGAGAGTGGGGCACGAGATCGAGGCAAAGAGACTCCAGAGATCAAGATGACAACAAGGCTGCAGGTTATTTTTTCCCCTCACTCTTTGTGTCTCTCCAGATGCTGCATGGCAGACAACCCCTGCCTTTTTTCAGAGATGCCTTTCGTCATTAATTAAACATTAAGCATCTCAGCTCCTGTACGTCCGACAGGAAGTCTTGAAAGCTTCTTATGAAAGATGCCATTCTTTGCGATGTGCCACAGAGCCATAATATCACTCAGGGAAGGAAGTGAACCAGGTGCAGCTGAAAAAGCATTCGAAGATAGATCAGATGACGTTCTGGAAACAGAGACACAGATTGGAGCCCTACATTTATTATAAAAATATCTTTATTTATATATATATCACTTTAAGTTAAAGCATAAATTGTTTTCCTGATTAAAAGATTTACAAAATAAAAATGTAAAAATCGTAAACCCATGTAAGCCCCAAACAGACTGAGCCGATATTTAAACAGATGGAGATGCAAGTGCAAAAAAAAGTTTATAACCACTTCATCAGTGTATTCGGTACAGAGGAACCAGGGAAATGTGTCCAATAATTACAGGGTCAACAAGTGTGCAAGCTGTGTTTTTTAATCCATTTATAATGGAAACACCAAGAGATTTATCCACTTTCTTTGCAAAGTGAGGAGGGAATTTATTCAAAACATTGAAGGCTTAATTTTGTTTTTAATTTCATTTTATTATTATAGAGCAAAAAGATAAAAGTCGCATTGAAACTGCAGCACGTTAAGGACAGAATCACATTATACCAGATAAAAACAGAAACAATATAAACATATACAGCTACACAGACATTACAGCTTCCTCTGCCATCTTACATCTTCTCTCACTTTTATTTGACCATGGGAAAAAATGTTTAGAAAAAGACAAATTGCTAAACTACAATGTTAAAGCAAATAAAGCCTTTGGAAATGAATCAGAACAGCATCGTCCCAAACAAAAAGCATACCATAAATGAATGCCTTTAAAATACTTTTGTTTTGTACCTGAATAAAGAGATCAGAAGAGAAGGGAGATTGGCCCAAAGCTGCACAGGGACTATAAAAGGAATAACTAAGTCCTTCTTTGCTAAACCTTGAAGCCTTTTAGATAGATTTGCTGGGGAATGCTATTGAATCCATTACATTTCAAAACAGAAATTCTCACAATATACTATTACTTGAACAGCAGAAAGGAATGCAAGGCTCCAAGCAACAGCAACTACACTGGACATTTAACACATTTTTTTTAATTCTAATACAAAAACAGACATTTCTATGAAAAGGCCTTTGTGATTAGATTTGTGCTGAATCCAGATCGCACTGGCTGAGGTATGAAATAACTTGTATTTAGAAGGGCTAATCACTGGTTTGCTATCCCTTCCATTTCACTAATAACTCAATGCATAAGGAGGACGTGTTTGGTAAAAGGTGCCAAATGGATATAGTTTTTAGTACAATCTAATGCTACTGATTGGATGGTATAAATACAGAGATATTCCTTGGCAACTAGATCCCTTTGTGAATTTCTCTTAATGAGGTGTAGGCAGCATATGAATTCAGCCCCCAATGGACAAGAGAAGCTGGTGGTTAAAAATAACCACAGATATGACTTCTGGCGACTAAAGACAATTATTTCTGGAACCGATCTTCATCTGAGGAGCCAGATGGATTTGACCTGGACCTGATGAGCCTGTTAAGTTGGACCTGCTGTTGTAGAACACTGTGAGGGCTGGCTATTGATCGACACTGGAGTTGGTGATAACAGGGAGAAGCACAAATCTGACAGCTATAATAAGTCAAGTAAGAAACTTTTAACATCAAATGACTATTGATATTGATTATTCATCTTTTTTTCTAATAAAATGTCAAAACAAATGCCTGTCACAAGCTCCCAGGAACAAGTTGACAGCTTCAGTGAACGGTTGACATTTGTTTGCCTCTCAAAAGGCTGATATGGTAATAATAGAACAGTTTATTTAGGAAGCACTTCTCAAAAAAAAACACATTTTACAAAGGGGAAATAAGAGAGAAATATATATATATATTATATATATATATATATATCACAGGTTAAGAAAATCACACAATTTTAACAGGCAAGTTAAATGATTAGGTGTTAAAAGCAAACTTGAAAAGGTGTAAATTGGTAAAAGAGTTAAAGTGAGTTTGGTGGAAACAGGGTTGACTGACAGCACATTATGTTATATACTGTTGTGTCACAGATACAACAAGGAGAAAGGAACCAACTGCAGACAAAAATCAGTCAAACAATCGAAACAAATCTGCAAAAGCAGAAAGGACAAGCAGCAACTCACACAGTTCACCACCATGGCAGATGAGCCACATACACAATCAGGCAACTGGGAGCAGGAAAGTGTCTGGTATTTATAAGCTGGGGCTCAATGAAGGGATGAGGGACAGGTGTGCAGGGAGGAACCAGGTGCCAGGTGATTAGAAGAGGCTGAGGAAGAGCAGGGTCTGGAAAATGAAAGGCTTCGGGGAAAAGAGAGGTTCCTCAGCATATTAAAAAGAAATACTCTTAGCTCTTAAGGGCTGGAAACATGCACCTTGTTGTGTACTTAACTAACACAGTGAAGGCATCATCATTATTGTTATTATATAGACATAGATGATTGTGCACCTGGAAGGAGTGGCTGTGAGGATTCTGCACCAACCCCCAGTTCAAGTAGGCGTGACTCTGAGAGATGGTGTTTGTTCCTTGCTTTACAAGCTTTTATAATTATTAAATGTATCCTGTTTTATTCATAACATCATCAGTGTAATCATTACTATTATTATTATTATTATTATTATTATTATTATTATTATTATTATTATTATCATTTTGTCAATTCACCAATTACTATGAGTTCTAAGGCCTCCCTCCACCTAGAGACAAGATTTGTATTCAAGGATCGAAATAACTTGAGGAGATAAAATTATCATATTTAGCCATTAATTATTGATTCAAGGTAATGATCTGTTATTTGAGGTCATAGAGGTAGATTTACAAAGAAAAGTTCCCTCAAGCAGTTACTGCAACATTTCAATAAATTAAAGTAAACAACTCTCTGACAGTTTTAACACACATTACAATGTTCAGGCGTTTCTATTTTTCTGATAATACTTTCCTATATACTTTGCCGTCTTTGGCTTTTATTGGTCGAATATTGCTTTTTTTTTGCAAACCTAATATCTTTCACTGGGAAAATATGGAGTTCTGGAGGCTGACAGCCAACAAACGGGAGGCCAAGGTCAATGTGGGCTAACAACTTATATATTTTTTTTAAATCTGGCGTGTCAGACCTGACGCTCCAGTATGGGGATGCAGGTCGGTTCGGTTCGGATTCAGATCTCATCAGTGTTCACAGAGAGAGACAATTTGTCCCGTAGAGGTCAAGACTGGAAAGGTGAGCGTTCCTAATTGGCAGTGAAGTGCAGAGCAAAGTGCTGTGTCTTGATAATAAAACATGTCACATTCAATCACCTCAGTGTCACCGCAACAAGGGGACACTTTGTTTTACTTGACTGCATGTGATTGATCTCCCACCGCACACACACACACACACACACACACACATATTCCCAATACCCTTCACTCACCCATGAATACACTGAGAGACTTAGAGACACCTCCCACCGTGGTCTGCTACTATGGAACAGAGGGAAGGAGTGAGAGTAAATTACCGGCTGCAGTGAAGCGTGTTGTATAAAACTTTTTATGACAAGAGAACATAAAACTATAGAGTTGTAAAGTTAAAAGTAACTTCCCATTTGAAAGTTTTATTTTAATGGAGTCCTCTTTGATCCTCAATATCACATCAAACCACATGGAGTCTCCTGGATCATGAATCAATACTATAGGTTTATGTTGTTGATTCCAATAAAGTAGTTTTGATTAATAAATTGTGGTTTGCTACGCTTGCACATTTGACAACAAAATGATGTGAACATGATGATATAGAGAAACAAGCCTTTGGACGAACAGTCGCCTTTCCGTGTCATCCCACACACATCTAAACCACGTCCCGATGCTGTGATATCGCGAGATTCCAGCTGAAATGCAAAGTGACCAAATTTGGGCTTTTATTTAGTAGTATGTCATAGTCATCGCTGTCCAAAATATCCTAAGAAATGTGTTTTCCTACATTTCCTTCATCTACATCCAACATTTGCAGAGCTGCATTATTTTACCGTTGCTTATGTCCATGATCCCATGTCTTCTTATTTCCCAACTTTGTTAAAAATATGTCCAAATGCACTGCCTCCATGTCATATGTTGGCGTACCAACAGCTGATTGCAATTCTGACAGCAGCAGGGACGAATGTGTTGTCACGAAGTCCAACTTATGAGGCGTTGTTATTTTTGATCAGGCTGCTCTTGTGATAATTAATGGAACACTTCATCTGTTTGAAGTATTTTTTGCGACTAGCCATTAAAAAAAAAGCAAGATAAATCACTTCAACTTGCAGTTTGAAAACTAGTTTAAAGATCAGCGATTAAACCAACGTTGTATGCCAAATAGTTTTTCTCCCTTCCGTCAGTGATGCTGATTACACTTTGAGGTGAGCAGTGAGCCCTGCAGATACAACTCATTTAATAGCACACTCTATGCTTTCATGGTCCCATTTAGGTGATTGATTCTGGGCATCTCAACCAGCTCAGCTATGTATTAGTGATGAATGCTGCTGTGATTTAATGTTCTCTTGTGGAGGCACTTGGCAAGCAGCACATTTCTGTAAACAACATCAATATAACACCTGTATTCTAGTGGTCTTTCCATCAAGGGACAAGACAACTGAATGTCACAGTGAATGTGATTCCACTGAGGAAATAGCCCTGTGTTGTTCAAAATACTCTCTCTCTGGATCAATGTTTCTGTTGTGGGCATCAATCTGGCGTTGTTGCTGAGATATGTCTTCTTTTTACTTTGGTATGTCATACTGTAAGGCCCCACATGCCACCACAAACAGCATCATGCAACATGACATTTTATCTAGACTGTCAAACTTTAAAATGTTTCTCATGGCTGGCTGTCATATCAAATATTAAAAAAAGTATCTCTCCATGGGTATTTGCTGGTCAAATGGCTGAATGCTTGAGAATGATTTCTATAATTTATTTAGATAAAAGTGGGATGCAGGATGAACAACAAACCCCTAAGGGTACAAGGAAATACTTCTCTGTTGACTCTGTCACAGTGCACAGTTGTTCAATTTGTAGCTAAACCTTCATGGAGGACAATGTGTTGCATGGACTGTCACCGTTATTATTTATATAAAAACATTGCTTCAAGGGGAAATGACAAAAGAATGTTTTCTCCTCCCCAACACAGGCAGATGGATAAAAAGCAGAGCAGACATCGTGATGAAACTTGAGTGTCTGGCAGTGCTGGTGAGAGTTAAACACAGTGTTCAAAATTAACTTTTTGGCTCAGCTGTCGAGTTCTGTTTGGAAAGAGATTCAAAAAATATCTATTGGAGGTGAGTGTACGGAGTCTGGCAAGTGAAATCAAGAGACATTTTGCTGTACATGGTTTAAGTTGCTTTCCAAGCACTCCTCTTTACCTCTAATTTGTATTTCTGCATAACAAATGGAAACACAAGCAATGACAGATAATGCATACTGCCTCTAGAGCCACCATTAGGCCAAGCTGTCAACATAGCTGATTAATAATTCAACAGATTCCCTGTTATCATAGACTTGTGAAAAGTTTTTTATTTTGTTATGAAAACTTCATCACCTTTTTAACTTAATAAATCAGGTATTAAACGTAAATAGTATCATGTTGCTCTTAAATGAATGCAGCGATTAGCATTCAGCTGATCCTGTAATACCTGAGCTGGTACATTATGACTTTATCATATATTTAATTAGTAGGATCACTGATCCTTGTAAAACAAAGACAGTCAGCAAGGTCATTATGAAAGTTAGGCACCAAATTTACTGCTGCTAATTAATGCGACTTTTCAAGCGATCTTTTGGCAAGAACACACAAGGGCTCAATCTATTATCCGAGGGCATTTGGGGAATATATCAGCATATTAAGTGGTTGACATTACAATTTATTATCAACACTGATTAGCGTCTGTTTCTCACAATACATTTATAAGTCACAAGAGATGTCATTAAAATACAATTTGAATAAGTTAATATAGAGGCAAGGTATAAAATGTTGCAGAGGACAAAACATTAACATTGACAGCTCCCAACAAATTACCTCATATTTCCTCCATAGGCCTCATTAGTCACATTGGAACTTCAACTGAAATATTTTTCTGTACCCCTGTAGATTAAGATATGACATTTGTGCTGGATTTAATTTACTTGGAAATGTGTTGTAGGCATACTAAAAAGCAAGGCAGTTGAAAACAAGCTACACCTTTCAATGAATTGGTTTTACTAGTAAAGTGCCCATTTAGGGCGTGGCGGTTCAGAGTGTGTCCGTTAGGAGCTGGACAATTGCTTTGGCCTGCAGAGGTGCTCATTGCAGTTGCATGGAATATTTCATATTGATAGTGTCGCATATGGAAAATGCACCAACTTCAAAACTGCACGTCCTTTGATCCCCAGGTTAAACAGGTGACGATTTCAAACCCTTAAAAGGTCTGAATTATATGGCCAATTACATATTTTATTGTGTCTGTAAGAAAATGTTAGGAGTAACTTCAAAATGTGTTTTAAACTTCCTGGAAAATCATTTAAATGTGGTTAATGAGACAGCAGTGTCACATGGCCTTTAGATGCTCTGAAAGGAGACAAGAGGAAGCCGTAAATCTGATTCTAGAAGAGCACACACTTTAGTCTGTGTCGTCCAGAACAATAACAAGAAACAGCAGTAAACACATGACAAAAAAGATAACCACAAAGGTATTAGTGGAGGGAAGAGGTAGTGAGGAAGAAGAGGACACACTGGAAATGTCATTATGGTGAAGACGAAGGTTTGCTTTAGAGTCGCAGCCAGAAAACAAATGGGCCTTCCAAGTCTGCACGGCTGAGGAAACTGCTTACACAACTTGCTTATGCATGGCTAACGTAATAACTCTCAGCAAATATGCAGCCTGAATCAACACTATCGTTTCTCCCATGTGCAGAATCTGCTGAGATTAAAGCCCTTTTCCTGTGACAAATGGTCCCTGTTTCTGAATTATACCGAATCAATAACTTGTGAGACAGAAGCTAATTTTGTTGCTTTTTCATCTATATTATCAACCGAGTTTGCCATCTGCGTTTCATTAGGCTCCACCAAACCTCTTTGGATGCAATATGTAAAAAAGATGAAAGAAAGTTATATCAACATGTGGTCATGTGATGCTTCGAGCGGAAGGCAGCTGTTTCCACGGCGCCTCTTATTCACGGTGGCGTGGAAATTGATTGAATTTGCAATGCAACGTGTTGTTGAAACAAAGCTGCCTGTTGCCTGGGGACGCACTGCGCTTTCTAACATCAATCAGTGACAAACATGCAGATACTCTTTAATCTAGTGAACTGTAGCACTGACTGAAACCAGGCTACAGTCGAACTGCAGCACCATTTCAAAAACACCCTAATGTAATTGATGTGTCAAGCTGGAAGCCAATGGGAAATGGAAGTCCTCACATGACCTGCAAATAGATTAAGCAGAAGGAAGTTTGGCCAAAAAATCCTGCCCGATTTGGCCATGAATGTACTACCAAAAGCCAAGCTTTACAAGGTTCTGTCACAAACTGAAGGAAGAGCCTTCACATTCATATCAAAGACGTCACAACAAAGAGAAGCATCATGAAACCTTAAAAGTGAGTCGATAATCTCAGGATGTTTAGGCACTGCATGTTTTACTGTCACCATGCAAAATTGTCCCTTCAACTCTGTCTTTGGCTGCTAGGTATGAAGGGGGGCTTTTAGACACGCCGGAATTCTGATTAAATAATCCATTTGAGGATTTTGAAACTAATCTACAGCAATAATAGCCTCCACTTTTCTGATTTTAGACTTTGGACTAGATTTTGGAACCTAGCTGCCGGGATTTGCTCCCACTTAACCACAAGTGCATTTCCATTGAAGTTGACGTTCCAGTTAAAGGTGTTGGATGGGGTTGAATTTGACGCTATTTTCAGGAAATCAAGTTCCCCCATTCCAAACTGGAATAATTCTTTATGGAAGTGGCTTTGTGCAAGGGGGGGGGGCATTGTCACTTTGAAACAGGAAAAGGATCTTTTGCCACAAAGTTGAAAGGACTATATTAATATTGTCTCAACTATCATCAGCCATGTTTCCATTTACATATTCTTGCACACATTTTGAAGTATTGCATTAGAAAAGCTGTACGTAAATGGCACAATTTGATAAAACGTTTTTATGCTTGCTTCATATGCTTTTGCCTCAAAAAGAGTTATCGCGCTAAATAGGTTATTGAAACGTCTTCGGCAAATACATTCCGTAGCCAATATTGAACTCGCATGACTGATCAGCTGTTTTACCGTTGGCGTCTTCTCAGGTATTCCCATACCGACGAATGCTAGTCTTCGTCCCGGACAACATGAAACATGACCAATATGAGCTGTGAAAAAGTTTACTTCAAAGTAACTTGACAATTGAATGGCAACACAGCTATTGTATGCTGTAGCATTACAAATTCCCTTACTTGATATTAAGAATTCAAGCCCAAACCATGAATAACATTCCAAAATCAAAAGTATAGAAATATATGTGAATAGGGCTATCATATGGTCCACTGCTGCTAGCAAATGTGTGATGTTCTGAATTAAGGGCATGGCTAAAACAGTGGTGGGCTAGCTTTATTGACATGGCGATAACCACTATATGTTAAATCAAAAGGCAATGTAGTAAATTAACAACTGTACTGTTATTCGCTTTATCACATCATATCCTGGGATACACAGAGAACATTACCCATTAAGAGTATCTCAGAGAGTAAATAGTCATTTAAATAGGCAGCATCAATTTAACTTTCAAAGTGTTACCTACAATGTGTCTCTGCTGCTTTAGAAAAAAACTCTCAAAATTCTCACCTACATAAATCACTCATAAAATCCCATTTCCAGCACCTGCACTCATACAGAGAGTTAGAGTCACACGCCACTACAATCACAGCTCACATCTCTGCCAATTTCCACTTCTGCTCTTTTCCCTTTTCCTCCCCCTCATGAACTGTCTGTCCGTCTGTCTGTCTGTCTGTATCCGTGAAAGCTGCTTCATTACAAGCTCTGGCTTCCCCCAAATCTGTTGTGATGGTGCACTTTATCATCCCACACACACACACACACACACACACTAATGGAGGGGAGAGAGATAGACGGGGTCCAATTAGCATCACTGTGCCAGACTTAAACCCCAGAGAGACTCGGGTCGTCTCCGGGTTTTCATTATGCAGTAGATCTTGTTCTTTTCATGGAACTTGATTTAGCTCAATTCAAGAAAACTCAAAACTTCCTCAAAGAAGAGAAAAATACTGAAAAACTGCAATTTCATACTATTTCAGGAATGGAGCTTCACTTCACTTGTCAATCAATTCCAAGTGTTTGAAAGCTTGAAATGTTTTGTGAATATTCAAAAGTCTATATAAAAGTTTGTATTTACCATTTCTGTTCCTTTTCAAGGTTACTCCATGCAGGTGAGGGTTTGAGCTGCTAAACAACAAGACATTTCTTTAGAATGCAAGAGATGTCCACATTATTCTTTTTGACAAAGTCCATGTTTACTTGCTTGACTTCATGGTTACAATTTCTGACAATATAAGACAGCAGTACAATGCTTTTTAGAAGCTAACTCCTTATTATTGGATGTTGAGGTGTACTTGAATGCACTGTCAGCAAGTTCCAAGTCTTGCAAGTTGACTGAACTAAAATTAACTAAAAGAAATGTCTTACTGACAAAAAAACAAACTGAATGCATTGAAATAGTTGGCAATAATGTACAGAAATGTGCTTAAACATGCAGGGAAAAAAGTATAGTAATATTGAAGGTACCCGGCCAATTAAACAACTTATTTTTGCATTTCTAAATGTACAACACGGCTGTCTTAAATTAATTCACATTAATTCCCATGAAAGGAACTGATTATTTAGCCCTTTATAAAAGGGAAGCTTTAATTAAATTCGTCAGGTAAATCTTTGGTTGAGACATCTGTGATAATTATCAATAATCATACTGTAAAAAATATTTGCAGTGCTAACATTAAAAGTCCTAATGTGTTCAGTTGAATGTTTTCACATTATGAAAATAATTTCATGAACAGAATACAAAACAGGGCAGGTAAACCAGCTGAGCCCCAGCTGCAGACGCTGTTCAGATAGAATTGTTGAAAAGATTACACGGATGTTTATCAGACCCCCACTGACTGAAAAATAATACACAATATTTCCTTCTCCCAGTGGTGGGAAGGGAGACTCAAAACTCCCGCTGGTATCTACCCGAGGAATCGTGCCGAATTTGACATCGTACAACTAAATTCATTAATTCAGCAATCAACGTCTCAATGTTATAAGACACCCTACTTAAATAAATGTCCTTTTTATTGCTGTACTCCTCAATCATCCTCCATTGCTAAAGCATAGACATCTTGAATGTTGCACAAAATAAATCTGGATAAACGCAAACTTGATATTGTTTTGTTGCTATGTATGTAATTATATGGTAAACATTACAGTGAAGGAAGGGCTTTTTGTCTGCACCTCATGCAGGTCGTATCCGTAAATGGTCGGGGCGTATGGTGGGTGTAAAAAGAAAACAATTGACATTCTGAGTCCCACTTGCGGTTTGGTTCTGGCACCAAAAGGTTTCAGTTGCATGCTTATACAGTCATGTCTTGTGTGTCAAGTCATTTTAGACTTATTCAATATTAAACCAAGACCATGAGCATTCCCTAACCTTGACAAGTTGCCTAAATAACCATTAAAAAATTCATAATGCTCAAGTTGTTTTGTGCTTAAACCCACTCATAATACTGGTGTCAGATCAGAAAACACTCCCATGCATAATTTCTGTAACATTCATTTTTTACGGTTTAAGAAAGGCTCTGAAAATGATGTTTGTGGTCAAGATATGGTCTTTTTTACAACATGAAGACCATATTTTGTCATTTAGTTTGGAGGACTTCATCAGTTTTAAAGTTGATTATGGTCAGTTGACGACAGAATTAGCTCTGCAGGCAGAAAAAGAAAAAAACAACTGTAGGGAAAATTGGTATCAAACCTGTTGAACTCGCTGCTGCTTAACTGCACACAAATAATTGACAGATTGGATCTGTAACAACATCTGACATCCATCAGAAAAAATAACCCCACACTGCCTGAAAACACAGCCACGATGCATTTCATTATCCTTTCATTCTCTCTCTAGCTACGGAAAGGAAAGAGTTGAATTAATCAAAAACAGCATCAGAGCTAAAAATGGAACATGACTGACGCACATGCAAACAGTAAGACAAGATGTAACCCTCACGAGGAAGTAAACAGGAATCTAAAGATCAAAATGAAATGTTCTGTGCTGCAGCTGAGCAGATGTTACTCACAGGCCTGATCTCCCTTTTTAGTTTTAGAAATCTTCCATTTCTCTCAGTTTGTTTTTTTAACTTCCCTTCTCTATTCCACCCTTTTTTCGTATTCCTCTCCTCTTCCAAAACTGAAAGTATATGCTCCAAAACATGGAACTTATATGTATCATGTGAACTTGAATCTAGCACAAGTAGCATTAGTTATACCTTGCACACACCATGAGCTTATATATACATATATATATCATGGCTTTGAAATATTTATGACTTGGAAGCCACCATCCATTTAGCACCTGTGGACTATTTTTGTGGCTGTATTTCTACTCCTGTTGCAGTTTATTTTTTCTTGTGTGACACAACTTTGGATGAAGAGACATGTCAGTAAAGTATGAAAATGTTGACTAAGTATAGCCCTTTGTCTTACCCACTTCTATTTCATGCATTTTTGACTAATTTTACATTTGTAGTTTTCAGAGTAATTGTAAAAAAAAAAAAGAAGAAAAGAAGGGAGACTAAACCAAACAGTGAAAATGCTATAAAACCAAAACTATGGACTAAAAATGGCAAAAATGAATAAATAGATTATTAAAATGTAGAGCTGCAGAAATTGGGAAAATACTTATTAGATTTTTATGCTCATTTAGACTTTGTACGCCAAAAACTACACCACCAGACCCATTTTTAGAGAATACTTCTTACACCTTGTGACTTTTCCAAAATGTTTTTATTTGGAAACAGTTTCAGAACTGAAACAGTTTCTCCTCCAAACTCTTTTAAAAACTTTCTCCATGCAGGATGATAAAAACTTCAAAGAAAGCTTTTGTCGTTGGCTCTCCAGCATGCTGACGCAATTCCTCCTTGAATACAACTAAATAATTTGTATGCAGACTTGAAGGTGACATTGAAGGTCACACTGTATTTCCACGGTAGACATAACTTTCTTCTCTCTCCTCTTATCCATACCTCATTCTACCTTCAAAAGAGTGGTATATACACATATGAGAAGAGGAGGGGACACATCGAGGATGCTCTATAACTCTCGCCTGTCGACTCTGTTGATTGTGTTTATTTCCCCGTCAGTGAACGTACATCCACACTGTGTTGAGCAGAGACACTCACATGGGTGAACCCCATGGCCATCTTCCCTCCCACTCTGTAAGCGACCCTTTGCTGTTGAGTATGATACATGCTGGATGAGCTCCGGTGCCCTCTATTTCTATTCTTTCCACCCCCAATCCTCCTCTTTCTCTTTCCCTTTCCCTCTCTCTGCACCCACGCCCCCCCCCCCCCTCTCCATCTGTTAGTCAGATGAAAAATTGGAGAAACATTGTTCTCACCATTTCCCATCACCTGAAATAGACCTGGCCTACTAAAATGGCCCCTTCTTCACCTTCCCATTGGAATTGAGACAAGAATTGGTCCTTGGGAAAAAAATAAATCTCCTTTTCTCTAGGTTTACTTTTTTTCATCTTATAATTAAATAACTTTTGCCAACTCACTTATCACCTGGAAATTGTTTAATATTTTGTGTTTACCTCATGGTATACCAGTAGGCATACTTTGAAAACAACATTACATTAATGCAACTGATATTAATAGCCAGTAATCACTGTCACATGGACAATAGACAAATGGAAAAAGTGGCCCTTTAGACAGCTGAGTGGACGGCTAAAAAGTACACAACATGTTTGTTGGTTGTTATATGTTCGAATACATTTATTGAACTTGGGCAGGACTTTACCTCAATAATGCTAAAATTCAAGTCAAGCGGAAAAAAAGAAGAAGAAAAAAGCAAATACTAATTATAAATCAAATAGGGCAACAATGCAGGCCTGCAGGAAGCAATTCGATAACTCTTATACATTTACAAACAGTAGAAAAGGTTTAAAATCTGATACCAGCAGCAGAGGAAATACCCAACCCCAAGCTAACCACTGCATCAGCAAAAAGTGTTGAATCTAAATAAAGTCTAAGTTTTAAAAATTCAATAAAAAAGTGTAATTAAATGATTCAATAAATACTTATTGAAGTCAGAACAAGGAGGCAGAATGTCCTCTTAAAAAGTGAATTCCTTTCTGCGTCGGACACACATAGACCCAGACATATACTGTACATGCTCACTCTGGCATACACTCATACATATTCACCACCTGAAGTCTAGAAGCAGCGGACCTAATCTCTGCCACATACTGTTTGATGTAACACGGCATGAAAGATGCATGCACGACATTTTGGAGAGAGGTTACACCCCATGAGGGAATGACTTTCATTGTGTTTAGTTTGGATTGGTTCGTCATCCTTTAAAATTTTTATTTTTTTACAAGTACTAAGGTTTCTCTCTGCAGGACTGCAGAGTTTGAATGTGAAGTGAAGGTTGTTTTGCCGGTCCCGGACTGAGCCCCGGCTGTTTTAAAAGAACTGAGTTCCATCAGCCAAGCTCTGATGGGTTTTACTGTAGATGGAAGGTTATTTTGTGGTTTCTAACTAGGTTTTGCTGAGTAATGAAGGTCATTCTGTATCTTCTCTGTGAAAAGGCATGGAGCTTTATCTCTGAATTGCAAATGGGAATGACTGAATTAAGGTCACCCTGCGGGTCTATTATAATGTGCTGTAATGTTAAAATGAATTGAGTACTTTTCCCGAGGACCTAAATCTTCTCGGCGGTTGAATCAAATCCATAGTTTATTTCTTACAGAAAATATTGAATTGACTCCAAACATATTTCTATGCTAATGGCAAGCTGACAGGAAGAAGGCAAATTGTTTTTAGCAGTTTTTCTTTTTTTTTTTATCACAGCTCAGATAAAATGGTTATGATGGGGATAACTTACGGCCATGGAGCGTACTTTACAGTCGCAAATTCCAAATGCTTTTTACACCAAGATTGCAAAAGGTGGTGTCACGTGTGACAAATAATTATTAACAATTAACAATTAACAATTATTACACATACTAATTGGACCCTGATGAAGACCTGTTCTGGTCACAACACGTTGGTCATTTGAAACTCATTTTGCCATGTAGAATAAAAGCCTTTTCATTTTGCACAAACTCTCAATGTGCCTTGGATTATTTTTTGAAGGAGACATGCTTATTTAATCTTCAAAAGATTAAATAAGCACAGAACACCTGAAGTATCCAAAGAGCACCCAACAGGAATCCGAGTGGGCCATGTTCAAATCCTCCATTGTGGAAGCTGCTGCTAGGAGTTGTGGTCGGAAGGCGATCGGTGCCTGTCTGGCGGCAATCCGAGAACCCGCTGGTGGACACCAGCTGGAAGGAGGCCGTCAAGCTGAAGAAGGAGGCCTTTCGGGCTTGGTTGGCCCAGGGGTCTCCTGAATCAGCAGGCAGGTACCGGTTGGCCAGAAGGGCTGCAGCTGCGGCGGTTGCTGAGGCAAAAACCCGGGTGTGGGAGGAGTTCGGCGAGGCCATGGAGAAGGACTTTCGAATGGCCTCAAGGAAGTTCTGGCAAACCGTGAGACGACTCAGAAAGGGGAAACAGGGCTTTTCTCAGGCTGTGCTCAGCAGGGGGGGAGAACTGCAGACCCGGACTGGGGATATTGTCGAGCGGTGGAAAGAACACTTTGAGGAACTCCTGAACCCGACCAACACGTCCTCTGTGGAAGAGGCAGAGTCTGAAGACTCAGGGAATGTCCTGGTTCGTCCATTGCCTGGCGGAGGTCGTTGAGGTAGTTAAAAAGCTCTTCAGCAGCAAGGCGCCAGGAGTGGATGAGATTCACATCCCTGCTTTTTGCAGAGATGTGGTTCTGTTGGCTTCTTCAACCTTCAGCACGCTCTGGACATTGTTGGGCTGTCTTGGTTGACGTCAGTACCTCCAAGTCTGACCATGGTTCTCTTGGAAGTCGGGTGGATTGCACCTGGGTTGGGAGTGAGTCAGACCCCAACGAGGGAGTTCAAGTATCTCCGGAGAGTGTGCTCCAATTATAGGGGTATCACACTCTTCACCGGAGGGTAAAAAGGAGGCTCCGTCCGATTGTCGAACCTCGGATTCAGGAGGAGCGGGAGATGGACAGGCGGTTCGGTGCAGCGTCAGCAGTGATGCCGTGGGACCGTTTTGGAAGAAGGAGCTGAGCCGGGCAAAGCTCAACCAGTCCATCTTTCCAACCCTCACCTATGGTCATGAGCTTTGGGTAGTGACCGAAAGAATGAGATTGCGGATGCGGCTGAAATGAGCTTCCTCCCAGGTGGCTGGGCTCAGCCTTAGAGATAGGGTGAGGAGCTCAGACATCCAGGAGGGAGCTCGGAGTAGAGCCGCTGCTCCTTCGAAAGGGGCCAGCTGAGGTGGTTCGGGCATCTGATCAGGATGCCTCCTGGACGCCTCCCTTTAGAGGTTTTCCAGGCACGTCCAACTGGTAAGAGGCCCCGGGGTAGACCCAGAACACGCTGGAGGGATTATATATCTCTTCTGGCCTGGGAACGCCTCGGGGTTCCCCAGGAGGAGCTGGAAAGTGTTGCTGGGGAGAAGGACGTCTGGAGGACCCTCCTTAGCTTGCTGCCCCCGCGACCCGGCCCCGGATAAGCGGAAGGAAATGGATGGATGGATGGATTTAGTACCTTATTAAAGACAGACTTGAAAAAACTGAGCTCATCCTTAAAGGCAGCCCATTTTTCTCTGAAGCATAAAAGTTCTGTTATGCATTTGCAAACATCAATTATTACTAAATGTTTAAAACTGCATTAAAGCTACTGCAGTTTCAAAAAGTTTTTAATTTGGTATGCCTTTGGTAATGCACACTTATTTTTTCCTTTGTTAGTCTAAATTGAGTATGTGTCTGCACCAATCTGCACTTGGACTGTTCAATTTTTCTATTAGAAATAAAAACTTTATGCCGTATGCTATTTTACACAAAGGGGGTTTAAACTGATTAAAATCAAAAGTGTTATTCTCCAGATTCTTAAACTAAATTATATTGAAAATTGACATTGCAAACTCTCAAAAAGTAGAGCTTCAGTTGAAAAACAGGCTCATACTGGCAGGTCATTGTGGATCCACTTATCACAGCTGAAGCACAGGAGGAAATGTGGAAACTGAAAACTCAGCAGTACATTGCTTTTGTGTCCATCAGTTCAATTAACCTTTCTACATGGTCGCTAACATCAGCCAGAATTTTGCAGCCACTTGAATCCTGCAATCCAGTGAAACTGAAAAGATGGTTCCATTCCATTATAGCATTGGCCAACAGACAACCACGCCCACTCATACATCTCACTATGATGGTCCAATTAATGTAATGCTCTCTGGCATAATATGCTGCGCCTACTCTATTGCAACATTAAACAATAAAACAAGAATAATGTTTTTGCCCAAGACAAACAAATCTCTTGCTTGGCTGTAAAGCGCCTCAGCTCAGCCAAGTACTTGTTGACTGCCAGTGAATTTGTGGCTTGAAGGCCAACGTAAACATAAAACTTGAAAAACGGAACCCTCAGGCTTGTAACATTTACAGGCCAGTACACCAGATCCAAAAAAAAAGGTCATGAATACTCTTGAACAGATGTAGCCTTCGCACTGCCAAAGTCCAGCATTTTAACTGAAAGCCTGCAGAACTGAAGCTGAACTTTCACTCAACCCTCAGAGGTGATTGGGAAAGTTATCACCAGCTTTCTCTAAGAAGTCATTAAGTTGAATTATTCACTACTGACATGAACATTTTTTGTTTTTTTTCACACTTATGTATAGACTTTATTTTGTTAAATCATTGAATATCTGAAAAAGCCTGAAGGCTTGGGTCCAGGTTTATTCCCTTTCAGCTGTATTCAATATTAGCAAACACTTAATGCCTACGATTTAATAGGGATGGGTAAGTGATGTCATACAAGTGTTTACTGGAAGCAGTAATGACCACAACCTCTTTACAGCTCCTTGCGTAGTGGTGACTCTCAACCAGAGGACCGGTGTTCGGGACCTGTGTTCATTTGGAGGACTTGTTGAAAAAGTGCCCTGGTGTAATTACACAAAGAAATCAATCAAATATGAAATGTGTTGAACAGAAATTGCATTTCACAGTGACTCCGTCCCGCAATATCAATCACATTAAAATAATAAGAAAACAACAAATGGGGCCCTTGTGACAAATCTGTCAGTACATTATCCATCACCCTGTACCTCCTGGATATGTAAAGCTAGTGGATACACTAATATCATTGTGGCAGCCTGCTCATCATCATCAATGTAAAGATATACCTCAGAGACCTGCGAGGGGGATAATAATATATGGATATAGCAGTGAACAGTATCCATAGCAACTCGCGTCGTCGTGTTCCCATTAATAGGGCACTAATGACCTATCTATACTACTTTATATCTGTTGCAATGTGAAAGCATGGAAGAGGAAGGGCTGCTTAAACATGATGGGATGGATGAAAATGTATCTAGCGATGTATCCCTTAAAATATATGACTCATGCTGCCTTAAAATAGAACTTCTGACGTCATATTTTATGTGTACATGAAAACTCACATTGCACTTCTAACGTTATGATGACATATTTCAAATGGTGACAACATTACTCTGATGGTTTACACTGGATTTCTTCTTGCTTTCTTCTTCCTTTTGGAGTGCTGCTAATTGGCACTTCCCTTAATGCAGCATGTCACTATAAATGTATCGCAACAGTATATAATGTTACTTATATAGGAGCTCCAATTCTGGTTGCTTAGCAAAGAAGACAGTGAAAAGATATGTTCAGACTGAACCTAATGCTTGGTGACAGTTAACTAACTAAGCTAACTAAATGAAACAAACAGGAGGACACAATTCAGGTTAATACAAATGCTAAAGAGTAAAAACAAACACATATATCTTTAAATTCATTCGGTTGTGAACTGGAAGCCAGTGTACAGACTCTGATTTATTATTATTTAGCTGCAGAAAATTGAGGGCCATCCAGTTTTTGCTATCCTCAAGGCACTCCCTGAGGCAGTTTCGGGCAGTTGCTCTTCACAGGTAGGTAGAGCTGGGTATCATCAGCAAACAATGGTAGGAGATGTTATATTTCTGTATGATACTACCAAGGAGATGGAGAAGCGAATGGAACCAAAGATGGACCCTTGTGAAAATCCACTTTGTCGCACTGGGAGGAGAAATGGTCTATGCTAACTGAGAATGTTCTGTTGGCGAGATAGGATTAGAAGAAGTCCATGGCTGTACCCGAGATGCCCAGCCCATGCTTGAAACGCGTAGAAAGTTAGAAACAGGTCATTGTTGACTTTCATGTTGGTCATGGTTGGGCCTTAAATAGTAAAATATGTTTCCATCTGACTTTAATGGACGCTAATGTCTTAAATATATTGACCAGCTATACCAGCAACGTTTGTAGCTGTGCATGCAAGTTTGTCAGCACATGGAAATGTTAGCTGAGCCAGTGAACATAACTATTGCATCAGTCACTCTTTCTAACATCAAAGGTTTCTTTTCCTTTACTGTAGATGGTTGGTTTGCTTTCACAAATGCTTCTTCAGGTTTATTTACACAATCAGGAATATTCACAGTGCACAGTCTACATTCAGAGTTACATAAACACAAAGAATGAATCCATTTTCTTGGTGATCCGGTTTTAATTCTTTTTTTTTCACACCCATGTGTATTGTGCTATCAAAATTAATTAGGTGATGTTGCTTTGACATGTTGCAGTTTTAAATGTACCAAATAAACATTTACATAAATCCAGCCTCCGTATCAATGCATAATTATATACTCACAATGCAGTTTTGCTGATGCAATACAGACTCGATCTCTGCCTGTCAATTACCCCTCCACTTTTACCTATTTCTCTTTATAGAGTCTGTAGGTTGTGATTTGCCTCTCTGCTCTCAGAGCCTCTCTGGCTCCCAGTTATCAGTCATTTATTCTCTAATCTCTCTGTCCAGGAGCAGCCTTGGTCTGGCTCCATATGGCAGAAAGCGGAGGTGGCAGCTGGCCTTTTATCACAGCACAGAACCCAGCCAGGTTATACACTAACACACACCAGGGAAACACACGCACACACATGCACACACAGACAGTGCATCAGCCTCTGCACACCCTAGCCAGATTACACACTGTGTGACAAACACACACATGCAGTATAAAATGTACACAGAGACGAACATGTAGTGGAACAAAAACACAGGTTTTGCAATGCAAACACAAGCAATAGTGCACACACGACTTGACCAGAAAACTAGACACATGTAGCCAACACAACACAGACTAAGAAAACAGAATATTAGACTGGGTTATAAACTACTGTAATCAAGATGTAAACAGGATCCTGTGGTCCAAATGTACAATTCTGTCCCTGTGCACAGGGACAGAATTGCACATTTGGCCCATAAAATCCTGATTTCATGCACAGTCAGTTCAAAATCCACCTTTTCTTGCAGCTCTGTCACTCCTCGCCCCTTCAAAGGTTATTTTCTGAATTTTGTTGAAGAGGGTTCAGCTGTTGAAAGTCGAGTGCCTTCTGTGGTTGCCCCTTCTGTCATTTCGAACAGCTCCACATTGTTCATTCAAAGTGATGCACTGCTGTTGTTGTCTCGGCGAGAAAGGCACGTCCTTTGACAGTCGTGGGCAGTATGTTGGGTCTTACAACTGACACATATTTGGGCCACAAATCATTTTCAGTGTTTTTTGCCAGGAAAATACATTCAAGGTTTCTTATGCTTAAAATTACCCAATTACAAAAGAAGCACCTCTACAGCTGACAATTAACTGTTTTACCGGCAGGTGTGTGCGGACTATTTCTTGGCTTTAAGCAGTTGCTAGGCAACCATCGGAGGCTTCGGGAAATTAAGAGAAGAGTGTATTCATTTAAATGGAAAATCCCAACCCTCTTTTTAACAGAAAAAAGAGGGTTGGGATTTAAAACCTCTACAAAGGGTTTATAAACAGCTAATAAATGCTTTTAAGTTAAATTATTTCATGCTTCTTTTTGGGCTGTTTCAGCAGCTGTTATTTGGAGAAAACACCTGATAGTCATGCTTTTCTTTAATAAAGTTTTTGGAAGAATATAACTTTCATAATCATTTCATTTTTGTGTGACCTTGAACAATTTAACAGTCGTGTGGATACTCCTACTGATAGTTCATGACTGCCAGTAAGGTACCTCAACGCTGAGGTGTCTTTGCATCCACATCCAACTCAAGGCTGATGTGTATATTTTCTCTGAGGCGCTCTTATTTAGAATCAATCTGCACGTGAATCTGGCTTGGACACAGCCTTGTCACATTGACTGCTTTGTGTAATGGATGGAGCAGAAGCTGAATCATCCTGCGGTCTAATGTAAAACCAATTACATGATTTCTGAAAGCTCCATAGTCCAGACTGTCAATAGAGCTCAGCTAGAGGCCAAACGGACATCAGTCATCTACGTAATGCATGTGATGAGTTAGGACTGAAGACACACTGTGTAAGAGCAGCTCATTAATCAGCTCCAATAATCTACTGTATTATCAATAAGTTGATCGCTGACTTGCTTGAGCCAAATCTATTGATACAGCAGTGAGTTTGTTATCTAATGTTCAATAATTGGGGAGTGAGTGTATGTTTTGAGGGAAGTTCACTGTAACACAAGTAGTCCATATTTGTGTTCATTTGTAACACTGTTCTGGATGCATGATTAAAGGTGATCATTTCTAGCTACAGTTCTATACCATGTTTATATATAAGTGGTGTAAGCCTATTTATGGATTAATAGTTTTATTTTTTGGGGCACTTGGGGGCAATTGCACAAGTTGTAAATGCAACATTCAATATACCATAAAGCTGTTTGGGCGACTGTATTAGCACATTTTTCTGGCACAATTCTAAGTTTCTAAATTTCCACTCACCCCTCGATCTTCACCAACTCCAGAAAACACTATCTGAGGGTTGATGACAGCGTTAGGAACAAACTTAAAGAGTAAAGTTTTGGGCTACAAAACCAACCTTTAGGTAACGTAACAAACATAAAGGGCTCTCCGTTCTGAGCTACTGTAGACCAGCCAGTTATTATTCCCGGGGCCACACCGGGTTCTCTGTATGAGACTCATCAGGTTTTCAAATAAATACAATGTAAACCCATCCGCATCGTAATTAAACCTTCAAAGAAAAATGTCTTGGGAGTGTGATGAATAGTATTAAACAGATAAAACCAGGACGGATCAGAAGTGAATGGGTCAAAGTTCTGTTTGAACTCATAGCGTTTACCGTTATCATATTGTTATGGACAAATTCGATCATGAGTTTCTGTTTCAGATAACACTCATGATTAAATTAACCATTTTATCAATTAAGACTGACAATAGAAGCAAGATAAAATATTAACATGCTCTCTTTTTAAAACACAGCATCGTAAAATTGGAATCCAAAAGATTAG
Source organism: Anoplopoma fimbria (assembly GCF_027596085.1). Classification (NCBI taxonomy): domain Eukaryota; kingdom Metazoa; phylum Chordata; class Actinopteri; order Perciformes; family Anoplopomatidae; genus Anoplopoma; species Anoplopoma fimbria. The sequence continues at coordinate 5,416,424 of NC_072472.1, read as the reverse complement.
CATCGTTCAAAGCACTGTTATCCCTCAAATGTCACTGCACAGTAGGCAGCATGGAAGCTCCCTCTTATATGCCCACACAAAGGTATTAAAGTAGACACATATGCATACATGTTTTACCATTAGCCACACAACATTATGCATTCACATTCACATCAGAGTTTATGACAGAATATTTTAAAACAGAAGGCATTGTGGAAATGCTTCCACTGATGATATCTGTTGGAGCTGTAAGGATTCTTGTGTCTGCATAAACCATCGCGCATTAAAATGCACTGGAATAACTGAAGGAGCAAACAGCATATCTTTCACTGCCAATCAGTATGGAAACGATCACTTTTGCTCAGCTTTCATGAAGACATATCGCGAGGGAAAAGGCAGAAAGAAAAGATGGGATGGGTAAAAAAATCCACCATTTATGAATTCATTTTGACCATATCTCCCTGCGCCTGACTGGTTCATATATCTGCTTAATGTGGTTTCATGCAGATGAGGATCTGAAGCTGTTAAATGCAAAAGAAGCTGCAAGACGGCAGATACCGTGAGAGTCATTCACTGCCTCAATCAGGAGGAGAAAGAGGGCTTATGGAAAGGAAATGTGTTAAGTCGTCATGTGGAGGGGGAAAAAAAAGCAAGAAGAAATGGTGGGAAATTTTACCAAAGTGAACTGATACATATCGGAGGAATTTAATGGCTGTCCAACTGAAAACGCCATTCCTTATTGCTGCAATTGGTGGGCGGCTGTGGCGTAGTGGAGAGTAAGGTAGTTCTCCAATCAGAGGGTCGGTTGTTCGATACCCGGCTTCGGCAGTCGATGTGTCCTTGGGCAAGACACTTAACCCCAAGTTGCTCCTGAAGGCTTGCCATCGGTGTGGACTGGATGTTGCATGAATGTTAGTTAGAGTCTGATGGTGGCACCTTGCATGGTAGCCTGTCATCAGTGTGTGAATGATATGTAATATACTACTGATTGTAAGTCGCTTTGGATAAAAGCGTCTGCTAAATGACTGTAATGTAATGCAATTAGTAGTAATGTAAATGCTTTTTACGATTTTCAAATGAATTAGTTTGATTCAAGCAGCCTGACTGTAGCTACCAATAATCCCAGCTGAACCTCATATTTATTTTACTTTCTAAAAATGGCATCTAATCCGTTTTCTCTCCGAGCCTGCGTGCTCATCGCTGTCAGTTTCATCCGCCCACCGAGGGTTCACATCATGAGCACAACCGCCTGTCATTTGAAAGCTCCGCTGCTCTGAATGTCCCAGTTGTTTTGTCAAAACTGTTGACAGCTGGAGAGCAAACGTGTTCTCACACCTGCATTGTAGATCAATATCACTTTGGGTTTTAGAATGAAGTTGGGAAGTTAAAAAAGTGTGACAAAAACTTCTTGAGCAGTAGTAAGGGAGCTAATGTATTATATAAGACATTAGATAGCAGACTCACTGCAGGGAGAAAGAGTCTGTTTGACCTTTTTTTCCTCACAGCGGGTTCCCCTGCTTCTCCTCCTCCCCTGCAGCCACAGGTGGGGATGTTTAAAGGTTTAACGATGTTTCTCCAGTCACCAACAGCTCTGCACCTTTTGTGATCTGTTACTGAATTATATGTACATACTGCATTAGCGTAGAGTGACAAGGTGTCATTAATCTGAGTTTGCTATTTCATTATCGTTAAAGGCCTACATTTAAAAAGAGCACTCTGGCCATTTTACTCTTGAGGATGAGAAGAACCACTCAGCCTGTAAAAACATATAAAGCCTCCTTTTTGTATCTGTTTCTTGCAAATCCACAGATTTTACGGAAGTGCAAAACTAAGCAATACCAAAAGCTGGGGTGTAGCATACTGAATCATTTGCAACAAGCAAAACAATCCCTTCTTCTTTTTCTTTATGCTCTGCTAATTTGTTTTACCAGCTACATTTTGGATGGAAACATAATTGCGGCTTGAATAATGTACCGTGGCAGTGTGTCCTCATGTGTCTGGAAAAATGCTTTTGTATTTCACGCAAATTGTACGGGGAAAAGAAGTGAGTAGATGGGAAGAATATAAAGTGCATGACATCAGAAAATTGTTGATTCTGAAACAAAACGTCCACTGCTATCAGACGTAAAGATAAACATGACTTAATCTCAGTCTGATCAGCCCAGCAGTTGGTATAATTTAACTGAAAAGGGTTTCAAAAGCATCTGTCGGCATGTTTTTAGCTCTCAAATATCAAACGTGTCTTGAGTGAGATAGATTTTCTATATAATATAGATGCATTAATTTGCCTTATCTTGATTCAAGCCCAATCTCTTCATTCTCTCAAAGTTTTATTTTTTTTCATAAATGCAGTTTATTTGATTTAGATAAGCTCACATTCACATTCATTTCATGATTTAAAACTTTTCTGCTAACAATTTGCTTGATTGATGGATGAAAACAAAGCTGCTGTACCAGCATTTGGCCCGATCGGCATCCTGAGTGTTGGACGAGGTCCTGCATTATTTGACTTTAATGAATAACAGATAGAGAGTCAGGCTGATAACACTCCGTTCTCTTTGACTTGAAATATCCTGTATGTCTTTTCAATTACAGAGACAAGGCACTTGTTGGAAGACTGGAGCAAGAAGGCACTGAAGCATAGCTGTTTGATCTCATTCTTCATCTTTTTATTTCCTAAGTCTTCTCTGTCTCACATTCAGACTTTATTACTCATCACGCTCTAGTTTCCTCACATTGCTTCTTGGCTCGGCATACAGGCACAAAGTCTTTATTTTTTAAGTTAAATGTACTGTTTTAAAATAAGAACAGAAACGCATGAATCTGACCTCTGAATTGCTTGTCCAACTGTGTAACTAAGCAGTCAAACAGCTTATGTTGAAACTAAAGAACCTATTCATACACTAAGACTATGCTCTTCTCTGTAATACTGTTTTCTACAGATCATCAGAAAGGGAGCGTGCAAACTTCTAGCTCGGGACATGCAGGTTCAGCCTCAGTGTTTTGGCACCTTTCCCAGGTTTATCGTTTTTAAAATGGCTCAAATGGAAATAATAAAAAGTCAACAGTTTTCAACAAGAACATGGAGCAATCTTTGTTTAACTATCTAGCTAGAGATGACTAAATCTTAAAGAGACAGTAATCTTTACGAGAAATGAGAGGTCTGCTCTTCTACATTTGTCTAAAATCAAGGAACAATCGTTTTTCGAGTGATGAATCTGCCACTGCTTTTTAATGTAAACTGCACATGTGCCCTGCAAAAATGCACGCTTGAAACTCATAGCGACAGTAACCAAGGTGGATGGGATTTAACACATTGACAAGGATGTACTGGAACTGAAATTAAGCTTGGGACTTTGAGTTGGAGAGGATTTGAACACTAATACACTATTTGTAATATAAAGAGACATCAAGACACTTATAGATGTCTTGCTGACACCTGCCCCTTAGGTTTGTATAAAGCACTTCCGTACTGCACTGAATCAAACCAAGAAAAGCCACAAATGGGGATAAGTACACATTGGGAGGAGCGGCTTGTATACCCGCGAATATTGATTGTATTAGATTGGCCCTTCCGACACCAGAAATTAAAAAATAAAAACTCTAAGAGTGCTGACCGGTTTGGCCTGGAATGGATCAGCCATTAGGGAGTCTAACCAAACTTCCCGACGGCCAGTCTGCCCCTGCACATGGACGATTCGTTCATCTTCAGATGTATACTTTGGGAAATGGTTGGCAATATAAAACGGTTAGCAGAGTCTCGAGGTAATTGGATAAAATGTGCAAAACCTCCACCTGTTTGGTGCTTTAAATGCAGCATTTGTCACATTTGAAGGTCATCTCACTTCAAATTATTATTCCTACTTTGACCGCTCCATCTTGGGGAGTTTCACTGTCCTTAAGTAGATACATTGGCAGCACCATCTGCCTGACTCATTAAGGCCGCTGTTTGTAAGAGGCCGAAGAAGCTATCAAGGCAGCAGTGGGAAGAAAATAAGCTAGAAAATGAGAAGAAAAGTGGATGGGCTGGCTATGTTGATGAAGGTGTTTGGATTGCGGAGAAATGAATGTACTTGGCTGGCTTGGTATGATGACTGCTCAGAGTGACTGATGAAGCATCCGGAAGAGACGAATGGAGGAGATAGAGATGGATACACAGTGGCAGAGAGACGGAGAGAGAGACGATGAATAGATTTGCTGGATAGAAAATACTGTATTTTGTTTGTATGGTCATAGTTTCTGAATAGAGATGGATGACAGGAGGTGGATCTGCTTTCAGACACCACCAGACACTGGAGAGAAAAGCTGCAAATTGACTGAAGAACCATGATGTAGGATCCAGATACTTTCACTTTTGTTCCTAATGGAGGAAGATGAAATTCAAGGTCTGCATAGTCAAAGGTTTCATATAAGACCCTCAAAATTGCAACATTGTGTACATAGCAGTGCCTGTATGTGAAAGCAGGAAAAGCTCTTAGTGCTGCAGAGAACATACAATTGCAATGCTGTTTCAGTAAAAAAGCTCCCAGACACTCTAAGAGAAGCCCATGTTTGATGATTGGTGAACTGATGCTCTTATCTCCCTTCTCGTATATTACTTTGAAGTATTGAGCACATCTAAGACATAATTCAAACACTATGAAGGATGGAGGTTTTTGGAGCAACAGTGGCTGTGGGTACTGATACGTTTTAAAAAAAAATAAAATGCAAGAACCTAGTGAGCAAGCTTAAACATAATATTAATAACACAACTACAGTATGACCAACATTCATTATCCTGAGATAAAGAGAAATTGATTGGATAACAATATATAAGAAATGAAAGGGGAAGGCCCGTACACATACTGATGTTTCTGAAGTTTTCTGCAATTAACATTAACCAGCCCCACTTTTTTGTTGAGAAATGACTCCCTAATTGTATCATGTCATCAGTCAGAACAAAAGACAATGTTCTGATTTTAGAAGGAAGCCATTAAGGAACAGCTCATTCATCAAGTTCAGTGCTACAAATATCTGGGTACCTTCATTTTTAATAAATAACACTCAATGACGAATCATACCCACAAGGGTTTGATTAAAGTTATAATCCCTAAAATGTGAATTGTATCGAATCACATTTGGATGGTATTGATAGCTAGCATTCCTATCCACATACAAGCCCCGCTACATATACGATGCAAAGAATCCTCTAAGCCCATGGCTTTCCATTCATTTTCTAATTTCCAAGACAGACAAAGCTTAGGTGCGTAGCTGAAGGCGGAGAAGTAAAGAGATTATCTGTTCAGATTTGCCCTGGTTTACACCTTGTGTACAAAAAGTTAATTATCAAACAACAATCAACATCAAACTTGTTTGTACAGACAAAACTCAGAAAACTTGTGCAAAGATACAAAACATGTATCTGAGAGACAGACTGAGCCTGTGGTGCACAGAAAGAAGAGCATAAAATAGAGCAAAAGGCAACTTGTCATGCAAGCAAACAAAAAGTCTTCCAAAAACCCGAGGTCGGCAATTTCACATTATTGCAAGAGAGAGAGGCCATTATGAACTGCTTGTGGCGAGAATTGACACATCGGAGAGAAACAAAAACCAACATGAAGCAACAAAAGTCTGAAAATTGGCACAGAAGACAGTAAACTGGAATGATGGGGCCTGTCTATTGTCCCACAGCTGGGATTTAGTCCTAGACGAGCTTCTGGGCAACGACAGAAATGACTTAGGGAAAGATATGAACACCTGGCAGTGCTTGTGATATTGTCTGAGAAGGGTAGCAAAACTACAATGAAAGCTGTCAGGGTAAATAAACAAATACAGAGTCACTATAATGTAATGGAATGCAAGGGATGTAGATAGTACTGTGGGACCAGAGGAGACAGATTTACAGAGGGCACTGGTCCAGGAACAGCTCTGGTTGTAACAGCCTAATCTTTCTTTCTCTGCCAGTTACAACATGAGTCTGAGGGAATGCTGATGCTGCATAATTGATTCATGCACAAAAAAGAGCAGATGTCATTTTTTTTAAACACAGAAGGACCCTTGTATGGACAAATGTTAGATTTGGTTGCCACACACCACACAAAAGAGTGTTTGGGTTTTTAAGAGAGGTGATACTAGTTACCCGGAGAGTGTGAATGGGGTTGTGCGTTTCTAAATCATTACGTTTCTCCGTAAAAACCTTTGTAGCTAACGTTAGCGGAGCACTTCTATGCTACGCTAGCTACTGAAGGTATACTGGATGTATACACATGCTTCTTGTAGCTTTTTAATGATTGTTCCAGTGGATAAAAACCCACCTGGCTTTTAAGAAACAGTGATGTTTTTTAATTTTCTTCCTTTTCGATCGCTAAGTGTTGTGGTGGTTCACTTTTGCCCTGTGATCTGTAGCTTTAGCTTCTATCTTTAGGTTTTTAACCTCTTTTTATTGCTAAATCAGTTCAACATTCTGGATATATCCAAACCTATATTGTAGACCCTTCTGTCTGTTTCTCTCTGAAAACACTTTTTGGTTTTCCAAAAATTTGATCAAATCTATTCAGGGAGTGGAGTTAGTGACAGTGTGGGCTCCATCGTAGCTCTGTCAGTTTGAATGAGTAGCAGTGGAGGGCGGGGCTTAGCAAAGGGTCAATACCTACTGACAATCCTCATAGAATAGTTGTGACCGTTCTATTTTGATTAACTGGTATAGTCTGATCTCTAGGAAATGCAATGATCACAAATCTCTTAACAGTGCTTCATGTGATTGTGGGACATAATGTGTTAAAATTAAAGGTAGGCACTACGGAAAAAAATGCCTATGGAAAGTCAATTAGGATCCTTTGTCATGACATCCATACGAATGAAATGCATCCTTAGAACTAGTGACAAAGTGAAAAAGTCCACTTCTGATGGGTGAGAGAGGAGATAGATAGGTCAAACAACCAGGTGGACAGAGTTTATGTCTCAGAATGCTGTTGAGTTGTTGTAACGTGACGTTCGTGGCGTACGTCATCATTTTACTTAGTTTACGTACTTATTTTAAGCCCAGCCATGATGTTTTTCTTTTACCTAATGTTACCTGGTTATATTGCCAAGACTTAACACCTCTTGGCTATTTTATGATGGTTTTTCATTGTATTTGATCATTTGTTTCTTTAACACTTTGTTTCAATGCTTTTTATATTCTGGAAATGACTTTGAATGGCCTTGTTGTTGAGATGTGTTATATAACGTGCATTGCCTTGCCTTCCTGCACTCTCCTTTGCCACATGACAGATTGCTCTGTTACAGATTTAGCCAGAAAAGCTGTGCAGTTTTGAAGAAAGCATCAGATGAAAATAGTAAAGTGGATCCATGAAACACATCAGTTCCACTCTTCCACTCCGCATACAAGCCATGCCTTATATTATTTTGTTTCTTCCTTTCATGCGCAACAGTAATTTCTCCTGTGAATGACCACTTATTGACCTTTCATGCCATTAAGAAAGGGCACTTTCACCCATAAATTGTACTGTTCCTACAGCCTCTTTATCACCAACAGAAAGAGGGCACACTAGACATTTTTCCAGCCATAAAGGCTATATTAGTGCACGTTTTATTCTGCCTCGAATGTGCTTACCACCAAAAGCAACACATCATTCATTGAAGCCTAACTGTGTTTGCTGGAATACATCCCAGGCTGCATGGAATTATCAATCTGTAGCACATCCTGCTGACTCAGTGGGTGCTGTTGCATATTAGGTCATTTTTAAATAAAATAATGTATGATATATATTCTTGACATGACTATGACTTGATTGGTTGACTTGACACCCTTCCATTAATATGTTGCTTGCTCTAACTACATACATCCAACAAAGATGTCTAATGAACAATAGTACTGCTTTAAGGGCTGCCGTGGTTTAAACTATATAAATGACAGATTTATTTTCAAATGAATTGCTTGTTCTTTTAAAATGGTGAATCACAAATTCCCAAATCCCAAAACAATGTCTGGTTTTGTCAAACCATCACTAACCAGTCTACTATCACATAAGACAAGTAAATGCAGCAAATCTTCACAAACAGGAACCTTGAACAGGGGAACATATTTGCTTGAAAATGACCTAATTAATCGATTTTCAATATTTGCTGATTCGGTGTCCATCCTTGTTGTGGATCTTCATCCTCCTTTTTCTGTCCCCTGTGTGAATGGGATTTTTTACTCATGTATGTATGCGTTGTCTACCATCAAACCAGGTCTTTGTTGTAGGAGGTTGTGTGGGTCCTATGCCAGTTTTCATTTCATTAGACGCAGTTCTACATCATAGATTTGTGCTGAACAGCTGACAAGGGGACATCCAACATTGAGGTTGGAATGGGATGACTCATCCACTGGAGAAGCAGCTTTTTGAGTCATTGGTGTTAAATTCCAAAAGGTTGTGTATATTACAGTAATTTTGTGCTACAGAAAGATTATTGCCTAATTCTTCATAGGGAGTATTTCAGTTTCTAACTTACAGAAAGGTGAGATAGGCTAAAGCTGCAGAAATAATTGCTTACATTTATCTGTTTTGTCTCCAGGAAAACATTGCCAGCAGTAATGCTCAGCTAATCACAGTTCATCTAAATTAAAAACACGTTGTCACGTTAAGCAGGAACATAAATAGTATATGCATGGCTCAGGTTAAGGGCAATATTCTGTTAATTAGGTGTCACGATGATCTCACACACACACACACGGCTATTACACAAAACTGTGTTTGTCAGCTTGTGATGATGTAAACGGCACCTAAATGTATTTTGGGGTTTCATATTTTTTTCAGCAACTCTACCAGAAAACACCTGGTGCATCTATAGGCATTCCAGTAATTAGCCCCAATGCCAAACATATGTGTATCCCTGAACAAGATCACACACACACATGCCAATATGCTTTAATCTATCGGGATGTATGGACTACAAAAATGTAAACTAATGGACACAGTAATCATGACCATGGCACCAGAAACACATTTCTTAATTTAGAGTCAATTACAATACACTGTAAACTAAATGTCAGGGAAGTTACGGGTTATCATAGATTTAATCCATTTATGTAAAATAATCTTATTTTGTAATAAATCCCATAAAACTACAACTCCCCAATACATACACCCAGACCCAAATTATGGAGATGGGACAGAATTCCACCGATTGTAAAATGATCCTCAAAAAACATGGCCGTGCCGCCCACCACTTCTTTAGTAATCAAAAGTCATCAAGCTGCATGAAGTTGGGAAGATGACAGATATTTAACTTTATGCAAATGACGCACTAGACCAACAGCCTGAAGAGAACCCATCACACTTGTCTTGATTAGCTCTTGAAACAGAAACACAGTAGTTTTCCTCCCCCCTCAACTACATAAAATAACTTCAAAGGAAATGGAGGAACAACTGAAGTTGGAGCCATGATCTCCCCGATCCTTTATTATAGAAATTTAAGGAGCTTACAGGGTTTGAATGCTTAATAGATACAGAAGGGCACTTGGATGGTGCAGACTGTGGCCAAGGCCAATACGCTCCAAAATTTAAGGGGTTAGTCCTCGACCCAGGGCTACACAAACCAAGTTTCATGAAAATCAGACCAGTAGTTTTTTCATAATCCTACTGACAAACAGACAAACATAACGAATCGAAATCATAACCTTTTTTGCAGAGATAATGAAATAAAAACTAGAAGGCCACTGGGAGAGCGCAGACCTTCGTAATGTTAACAAAAGTGAAAAAGCAATTTGTGTGTCCTCTCTGTGATTTGGATCTGCTCATGGATTTAATTGGTTCTTCCTTGAACCATGCTTCACCCTATATGGCACTTGATGGCACCCATTAGTGCAATCCATTTCATTTTCTCTGCTGGAATGTTACCTTAGAGGGCACTTTATTATGTAAGCTGTTGGGGCTTCATCATGTTTTCTCCACCTGAAAGGCACCCTAGAGGGCACTTCATCATGTTTTCTCCACCTGAAAGGCACCCTAGAGGGCCCTTCACCTTGTTTTCTCCACCTGAAAGGCACCCTAGAGGGCCCTTCATCATGTTTTCTCCACTTGAAGGGCACCCTAGAGGGCATTATATGATGTTTTAGCTGCCTTAGGGCCATTCAAGAGGGCAATTTGTTGTGTTTTCTCCACTGAAAGGGCATCTTTATCATGTTAAATCCACTGTAGGAGCAAACAAGAGGGCACGTCAATATGTTTTGCCTCATAGAATAGTTGTGACCGTTCTATTTTGATTAACTGGTATAGTCGGATCTCTAGGAAATGCAATGATCACAAATCTCTTAACAGTGCTTCATGTGATTGTGACATAATGTGTTAAAATTAAAGGTAGGCGGATGGGCACCCTAGAGGGCACTTTATAATGTTCTATCTATCATAGGGACATCCAAGAGACAAATGAATCATGTTGTCTCCACTGGAAGGTCAACCCAGAAGGCACTTTATCAATTATTATACTGTAGGGGCATCCAGAAGGCCCTTCATTGTGTTTTTTTTTTCCATTGGCAGAGCACCCCAGAGGGCACTTCATCATGTTTTATCTACCATATGGGCATCCAAGAGGGAACTTCATTCTATTTTCTCCACTGGGAGAGCACACCACAGGGCACTTTGTCAAATTTGATTTACCATAGGGACATCCAAGAGGGCACTTGAATCCACCAATGCACTCTTCAATCAAATTGGGCCAGTAGTTTTTCTGTAATCCTTCTGACAAACATAATCTTTTTGGGCAGATGTAACAATGCATGAAAACACTTTATATTCACACATATATATAGATATATGTGTGAACACAGTATCAATTTCAATGAGGATAATTACTGTAATGTCCACATATACACCTTAGTGTTCTATTCCACTCTGTTTGTACTGGACATTTTGTGTTATATATTTACACATGCTTTTCATTTAGCCAAAGCTTCTCAGCCGGATGACTGCTGGACACTTGCATGATCATTATGCCAAAAACATCATTCAAGTTCAGTCGCTCATTTTTTTAATTAGCATAAATTACATTTTGTAAAAGTAATTCTCACTCACTTTGCTGCATAGTCTGACTGTCACTGATAGCACAGCAGAAACGCTGACCTCCTCTCGTTGACCTTAAACTGCCCACTGATTCATTATTGTTTCAAGTGCCAGCTGATTTGCCTCTTCCCAGTAACCTCTGACACACGCGAGGAACAAATCTTAATTTCTAAACCAGTCAAGCATCTCTCTAATCTGTTCTAACCCTTGCATTTGACAGGCTTGCATATCCAAAATAGAAAGAATGAGTGTGGGTTAACTCAAGATTAGAAACATTGTTTGACAGAGCGGCCTTGAACCCAGGATGTGTTGGAGTTTCTCCCTCTGCTAATCCTGCTCTGGACACTCAGAGAGAGAGAGAGTGAGAGAGAGAGAGAGAGAGAGAGAGAGAGAGAGAGCAGCTCATTCCTCTCTTGTTCTCTCTCCATCTGTACCAGCCTGAGTTGTGACAATTCAATCTGTTCAGCGTCTTCCCGCATGAATTATGGATGAACCCTGCACCCTCTGAATGTGGTGGGGATTTACGCTTTATAACTCTTCCTGCTCATGTCACAGGCTCAGTGAGGATTTGAAAGAGGTTCAGGGGGGAAAAGGGACAACAAAAAGAACTCAGGTAATTCTCAGTGCATCAAAGCAGAGGAAATGGCAGCATTAATATCCTCTGATGGCAAATCACTGATTTACTCTTCTGTGCTGAAAGCCATTAGCAGAGCTCATTCAGAAACGGCCGTGCCATGACTTCCCTGATAAGCAGTTACGTAAGCATCCGTCTGTTTCGATGAACTGAGCTGTAAAATCAAAAAGCATAAATATAAGCATGGTAATGTGTGGGTTGCTTAGTAACTTTACATCTTACATAGCCTATTGTAGTCTCTAACTTACCCATATCAGGCTACTCAAACCTGTTAAAATGTACAAGTTTCAGAGCGCTCTGCTGGGTCCAAAAAACTGAAGGAAACATTCCAACACAATCCCAAAACAGAAACTGACTTTTTTGCATGTGACTCACACTACCCTACGCCGTATTTGAGCTGCAGGTGTAGCCTGTAAGAACCTACATTCTGTGGCACATTAGCTCCTTAAACGGTCCCCCGTCCGTTATGTCTTCAAAGTAGCAGGGCCGTTAATGTGTTCATTAAACTAACTTCCCATGGAAGATTGATCAAACAAATGGGTCCAACAGTTGACTTCAAATATCAACTCAACGGAAAGTGAAAAGGATGTCTGCTGTAATTTTGAGTCTACAAACTTTTGATAACACATTCCATGTTATTCGTTCATATCTGACACAAAGTAAATGACAACTTTTCCCTACATGGAATATGATACAATCCAATAGCACGCTCAACTTTAGCTAGAACGTTATGAAAAGATTCATGTTAAACATTATTTGTAGCTTTTTTCTGAATAACCACTTCAGATGCAGGTGTTCAGTTTTTGATTCAGTAATTTGTGCATGTGGGAGAATATATGATGTCTCACTGAGACCATGATATGTCCCTGAGTCGTCAGAGATCATGTTTCCTGCTCAAGGGCAGTGCAGCGGTGCAGACACTCGCTGATGTTTGCACGAGTCATTTGGAGAAAGAACATTCTCCTCGTTGAGCTGACACCTGCTCTGCTCCTTCTGCACGCTATTCAGATGTGATGATATTTTGCAAATGGTCTTATTCAGAGTCTGGAGTCAAGCACGGCTGGTGGTAATTAAGTAAGGAATAGCACAGTGACAATGCAATATAATGCAGTTATTGTATTCACTGTCTCTGTCTGCAAGTGTAGCCTTGAGAAAAATTGCTAAAGAGAAAGAGAAAGGGAGGCAGTGGAGGACTGTTGAGATAAATGTAACAACATTCTACATATGGAAGCATGAACTGAGAAAATGTTCAGCTGAGTTTTGGTTTCCCATTAAGGCACAAAAGAAAGGAGAGAATTCAACATGACTGTGGGATGAGGACAGGGACAAATAATGGAAAGCAGCAATGAAATGACGCAAAAAACTGTCATTACTGGTCTGTTTCAGATTCCCTTTAAAGAGACACTTAACACCAGGATGGGAAGCAGTGTTTTACCACCCTCTATGGTTGGAAGTTTCCAGTTTTTAATCTCTGTTGGGTGTGGTCAGAAGTTTGATTTATTGAAGATGAGACCACAACAGGCCAACAGCGACGTTCCAGGGTCGATACCGGTACATCGCTGCAGAAAAAACAAAAAGCAACACTATCAGCTGCTGTTAAATTGCACTTAAACAACTTTCATGTTATTTTATTGCTGTTTTTGTTCCGCATGAAGTAAAAGTTGACATCAGTCGTTAGTCATTCGTTAGTCATTTGTCCCACGTGAGGCACTCTGTAGTTAACGTCAATCATGCTCGTTTCCTAACCCTTACTAAGTAACTTCCTCTGAGCTTGGAAGTTTATTTTGAAAAGTCACTATAAATATAATTAAAGTTAACTGACATGCCGTCCCTGACACATCTTAAACTGACGCTGGAGGGGTACATAGAGCATCATAGTTTGGAGAATAGGGCCACTGATCCAGCTATTGGACTGGTAGGGAATGAGAATGTGTTGGTTTTAGCTTTTTCATAAAAAAAGGTACATTTTTTACAGATGATTTATTGTGACATGAGCAAGACCTCTGGTTTTACGCCTGACACCATGCTTTGAAAAAAGCTTTAGCAGTTCTCATCCTGATAGTATTACTAATTATGTCTGTTCTGTTGGAATGATCCAAAATATAATAAGATAAACAGAAAGTACCATTTGACGTCATTCACCTAAAGTCTGTTACTGTCTTTCATTTCTCTCATTTTGTTCAGTTTCAATCACTAAACCTACTGATCCTCCCTCCGAGTCTGCTTTTAAAAATATAAACTGCATCAAGTGTTATATAGCGAATCAGAAACCATAGGAAGTTAGGTGATTTGCCCTTCAAAACAAAAGCATCAATGCTGTCATTTGCAAGAGAGGAGGGAACAGGTGTGGCTCGTGTGGCTCACAAGCGGCCAAGTACGTTATATTATTATGTAGTACATGTATAACTTCCAGATGTATACCTGAATTAAGCTTTTCATTATTATATATAAAAAAATACATTATATTACTTCAAATTAATATTTTAATTTGTTCAACATTTTAATTTACATTAGTGGCTGTGGTGGGTAGATGATGTAAGCTTTAACTAAGATAGCTATTGACAAAGCATAGCTGTGCACAATGTCAATATCCATATGTTTTTTTGCCTCTTTCATCTGATATTGAGTGGCAACTGTTTCTAGGTTTGACCTATCTTGCCTGCTTTTTATCACTATGAAGATTACCAAGATTATTTGCTTTGTATACAGGCAGTTGAATACTGAATTACTGAAATTAATTTGATTTAATAATGTGTAACTGTATTCTGTCATTGTGAATGCAAAGAACCAAAACTGTTGGGGGTATTTTATGTTCATATATGTATGAAATTTCATGAGCAATGTCGGAATTGGTGATGCATTTTTTTTATTGTGAAACTGTTACCTGCAAACTCACATTTGCTGGTATTTTGCATTTACCACAGCTCCTGTTTTCACAGAGAACATAACGAGTCTTTTGAACTCAAACATCAAAAATCAACTTGGGGGGTTTTATTGTGAAAGTCATACCAGGACATTGCGTCCATTGGGTGTTTTTCAAGCAGCTTGAAAAGCATCCGTCCCCTCTTAGTCAGTCAGAGTGAAAGTTGTCTCTGCTTAGAGAGCCGAGGGAGCGGGACTCGCTTGTTTTGCCTCCGCTGCTGCTTCACACACGCTTTTCTCTCTCCCGGCTGAGATGAGGCGGAAGGAGAAGCGGCTGCTGCAGGTCGCCGGGCTGCTCATAGCGGCTCTGCTTTTCCTCCCCAACGTCGGGCTGTGGTCTCTCTACAGGGACAGAGTCTTCGACAACTCGCCCAGCACGGTGGACGGTCCGGGCGGCATCCTCCGGATCCAGGTTAGAGGATTTCGGTTAGAATACTTCTTATGTACTGCTTCTCTCAAACTGGGGAGTCTTGAGAAAAAAACAAAAACACAAGTGCGCAGTATTAGTCTTTACATTATCTCCTCTTTTTCTACTAAATTGACAGAACTCTGCTTAGGGAGTGGACAAACTGAAACAAAGAACTCACTGATGCCTGTGAGGTGGAGTTTATGGTGCAGAGTCAGGACCATGGAGAGCGATGCTCAGCTTCAGCACCATGGAGAGCGCTTCTTAGGTTCAGGACCATGGAGAGCATGGACCATGGAGAGCGCTGCTTAGGTTCAGCACCATGGAGAGCGCTGCTTAGGTTCAGCACCATGGAGAGCGCTGCTTAGGTTCAGCACCATGGAGAGCGCTCAGGCTCCTCAGGTGCTGCTTAGGTTCAGCACCATGGAGAGCTCCAAGACTTTGTGTGAATTGGCAAAAGGTGCTTCAGCGTTTGTTTTTGTTTTTTTTCAGCAAAACTGCAGGTCATAAAACATAGAGAATATCCAATCAGTCCACATAGCTTAAGGTTGCATTGGTTTATTGAGCTTATGGTGCAATTCTGAACTGAAATGAAAGAAGTCATTTTCAGATTTCCAGCAGACCCTTGCCATAGAATTGGCACGAGTTTTTAGGCGCTCAGTCACTTGTGCTGTGAGGGATGTTTGGTGCTTGGTATTATTGATCTTTGCTCCAAACAGGGTGATTGATGTATGTTCGCATTTAGAGATGGCATTTCTGATTTTCCTTTACGAGAAGCAACTGTAGATGGTTTCATTAAGTGATCATGTTTTAATTGATTTGGCTGCCCTTTAACGTCTGGTCCTTAGCTCTTGCCGTGGGGGACAACTAAGCTTGCTACTTGCTATTCTCACTATTGATTAATGTAAGGATTAATGGAATATCAAGAAATACGAGAAACAGTAACATAATTATGATTCATGACTCAATTTGGATGTAAGAAGTTTGTTTTTTTCTTTTGAATAGGGTTAGTAGAAACATCCCTCACTGTTGCTGTGTTAAATCAGAAATACCATCGTTTTTTGTTACCATCTCAATTGATTTTTATTAAACTTTCCAGAATGAGAGTCATTTATCCCTAAGCATGCCTTTGTGGTAGAGTGCGGTGTATATTGTAAAGACTTAATGTAATGCTGTTAAACTAGAATTCTCAGGTGCTTTGTGATGTGGAACAAATTACATTTGATATCATCCTGAGAGAACATTTAACATAGATTGTGTTTAATATCCCTCCTGATTTCAAAGACATAAAGACTAATCATATTTTATATCTTAATTTCGGAGTTGCATTCAAACAGTGTTTCAGGCTAAATACTCTGAGAGAGGGAGATCATATTTATATTCATTGTGTTTAAATGGCACTTTTAAACTCCCAAGGCTGTTCAGTTGTGGACTAAAAAAGAAAGTGAAAAATTGGAACCTGTAGTAACCGTAGTGAGTGGTTCAGTTTGTTTTTTGTCAGTGGTTTTAGACATATAATGGTTTTGGATAGATTAGGATCATCATCATGGTAGGTTGCCAAACACATTGTCGGTATTTGAAGTTGCATTTTGCCAAAGTTGTAATAAACCAACAAAGTCTACAGATGAGGAGAAGGCAGATGGAGAAGTTAGTCGGTTGGAGGTACATTATTGCCGGTGTTTGCTGACCGATTCCACGGCTCCTCTTCTCCACATGTTTGAAGTGTCCTCGCATTGCTACTAATGGCAGATGGCAGCGCCTTACAGAGCGGCTCACTATCACCCTTGAACGAGCGTGTGAGCTAATGGGCGAATTAGAGGGGCACACTGTAAGGGGCTTTGAATAAAAGCTTGTTTTTTAAGTTTTATTTATAGCGCTGATTTGTGACACTAATGGCATCAGATCTTAAAAAATATATATACACCAAAAAAATTAAATAATACTTGTTTAATAATTGGTTTAAAATCAGTGTTGTCACTCAGGGTTGCATTGCCTTTAGTGTTGCTACGCTTCTCCCTCATTATCGTAGCTGTGCAGAAGGCTGGTGAGGAAAACATCACCACACCTGATATAATTGGTCTGATGCTGATTTTTGCTATTCACAGAGACTTTTGTAGTTTTTAGTGCAAATACATATTGGAGTTGTGTGAAAAACTGACATTAATACCTCATTATTTTAGTGTTGTGTGGGTATGGATGGCTCTTCTAGCAGGCATTGTGTGAGAAGCAGTGAAACACTATAGGCTGCCAGACTCACATCAGTCGGCGTCTTAATTTAGCTTTTAATATAACACATAACCTCTTTTACACTGCTGGAAACTGGCTGCAAGCATTCATCTTCTTTTCTATTTTTTTTGGGGGGGGCAAACTTAATTGCCAAAGACAAATGGAACAAAGGACAAATGAGGGATAAAGAAGGAACAAAATGTGTGTTTGTGTTCCGTGTTTGAGTGCTCCCTGTGGGCTGGTATGGCTTCACTGAAGTAGATAAAAATCAATACCCTTATCCCATTCAGCCTTTTCCCACATACGTCTTGTTAGAGACATCTGTAGCGGATATTTCCTTCCCCTTTGTTGGTGCATGTCTGCTTCACTTGTAGACGACACAGTGCTTAACCCGTCAGAATAAGAGCAGAGCGGATTAGATATAAATACAATGAGCTTCAATCTCATTCATACACAACCCCCCCTGCTGATGTATTAGATAAAATAGAATATATAAATTAACTACATTCAAACATATTGTTTTTTTAGTGCTTTATTTAACCAGAGAGGAGGAGAAGAAGCTTTTTCTTCCGCTGAGTACTTGTTTATTTTTACAGCTATTTTTCTCCCGTTTGCCCTGGAGCATTCCGGTTTGAGGATTTTTGCAGTTCGTGATCCTTTCTTGCTCCTTCAAGGAAAATTACAGCAGTAGTCGGCTTGGATTCACAGCAGGTACAATGGATCCCCACGGCAACACCAAGTCACACCACTCCTGGAGCCTAATCCACTTTGACCATGACACATGGGCTGTGTGTGTTCAGAAACTCATAGTTGATCCATCATCACTGACTGCATCATCTCCTCATAGCTCTGAAGCTCGGTCAAAAAATGATATTGAAATGTGTCAAGGAAGCAACAATTGGTTGACAGCAGATGCTGACCTCTGCAAAGGAGCAAGATTAAGACTTTACAGAGCCACTTTTAAAGCCTACAGTGGTATAGAACTAGAGACCATGTTACAATGGGATCCCAGCAGTGACACGATTACACACCTGTAAAGTTTCGTGACTGCACCTTGCATGGTTATGATTGCAGAAATGTAAACACCTGGCAAAGCATTCAAAACTGTGATTCTGTGGTAGTTCCTGCTAGACTAGGTGTCTACAGGACTACAGTTTGCCATGATGACTCTCTCTCACACACACACACACACACACACACACACACACACACACACACACACACACACACACACACACACACACACACACACACACACACACACACACACAGACTCACAGAGTGTATACCAGTGGTAATGAAAAGAAAAATGTTTTGGTGGAGTATTCATTTCAGGGCTCTGTATCAGCAGCAGTTGAGGTTGAAAAGAGAGAGTGTGACTGCCTGACACGAAGCTACTATGTGGAGATTGAAAGTGCAGTGGAAACTCGCTGTGACCAGTTTTCATTGGAACTACTGGCTGCAAAAATGTGTTCTCTGGATTACCTGGAGTAAAAGGGACACAAGAGGGTTTCCAATGGTCACTGATTCATTTTTCAATATTTGAGGGAATAAAAACACCTAAATAGTTATTGGGTAGAAACATTAACCTCACAGATATCTCAAACTGGGCAAATAAAAGCAAACTATCTGTGTGGCTTGTTACCACCAGGGTTATGTTAGGAAGCTAACAGGCCAGTATCCTGCTGCTGTTTTTCTCTGCACATTGAAAATGGGTTCTTTCCTTATGTGGCTTCCTCATTCTTGTGTCTCCCTCTGGTCTTAACTAAACGACACATCCCCGCTCAGTAAAGCATCATTTTGAGGAGACAGCAATAAATCATGATCCACAGCATCTCTACTGACCTAAGTTGTGTATAAATAATTAAGTACTGACTGCCGTTCCAGCAGTGATTATAGATCTATTCACTGTTTTGGAAGAGTCGGCAGTATTCCTTTTGCTGTCCAATCAGATCACACCAATCACCAAACAGATTCACTTTGAAGGGGTGTAGCTGTCTGAAGTCTCCTCCCTCCTCGTTTCCTCATCTCCCGTGAGATCCTAGGCATCCACGATGATAGTGGACCTCAATTGATTTGCCGGTCGGGCTGGAGGGCCGAGGAGCGAGGATGGGAGGCGAAGAATAATTAGCCCCAATGAAAAGCACTCATTGTAGAGCATGTTGAACACCAACTGTCGGCGACTAAGTTGTTGCCAGAAGCGTGAAATGGATGAATGTTTTGGTCCAAACAGAGCCAAGAAGCAGCACTCTATGTACTCTGTTCCCGAGTTGAGTTTCCATTTTATTATTAGATTGTAAATGTTTGACTTTTTCCAAATTGTGCTGTGAAACGAGCAAAAAAGTGACGGAGCAACAAGCTGGTTTCTGTTATTTAAAATGTATTTGGTCTTGGGGTAATTTGCCAAACAGCAGTGTGGCTGAATGCCTTTCAGCAGCAAACTGACAGCTCTGCGTGTTAAAGCAATATATCCGTGCCTCTTAACCATACTGAGTATTGATCCCTGTAGTAGAGGGAGGGTGCCTCTCCGGCTCAGCACCACACAGCAGAGCAGAGTACGTTTGCTTTACATCGGGAGTTCTACAGTACAGAGGAGGGTTAGATGAGTCACATCTGTCCTTTAGTAACCCCGTGTTGAACGGAGCCCAGCCTGCAAGCAACAAGCAGAGACAAGTTACTCATCTGTTTGAATTCTGCTGACAGAGAGACATTCACACAGACACAGAGAGCGAGGAGTGAAATGCTGCCTCTGCCACTGCCTGTCTTGCAGCTTCATTTGTAGCTCTGAAAACATGATGCTGATGGAGAGAAACAGTTTGTGGTGGCCTTCATCACCACAGCAGGGCTGTGCCTCAAATGGCAACACCACACTGCAGATTCTGTTGTGTATCCGGACCGCTAATTTATCTTTAAAGTGGCCCTATTACGCTTTTCCACTTCTTCCCTCTTCTTTAGTGTGTTATATATATTTTTGTACATGTAAAAGGTCCGTAGAGTGTAAAACCTGAAGTCCACCTCTAAAAGTAGTTACCCTCCCCCTCAGAAGCTCCTGAGCTCCTGAAACGGCTCCATTGAATTCTCTCCTTCACTTCTGTAACTTTATGAGGTCACAATGTTACGGAAGTGACGTAAAACTCCTTCCGGCTAGTTTGGCCCTCAAACAACAAAAGAGAGAGATGGAGCTGAAGTTCTGAAGGAAGAGTTTTTTGAAATGTGAAACGTTGACCAATCACATCAGAGCGGGCTAGCTGACCAATCAGGGCAGACTTTGCTTTCTGGAGGGAGGAGCAAGAGCTACAACGGAGCATTTCAGAGAGAGGGTGAGAAGAGGTGCTGCAGGACAGGATGAAAAAAACAAGGAGGATTATGAGCATTAACGCATGTAAACATGTTGTAACTGTCACTTGAGATAAAAATATGCACCCGGAAAATAGCATAATAGGGCCTGTTTAATTTTTAAAAAAGAGCATGGCACCACT
The DNA here is from genome assembly GCF_027596085.1 of Anoplopoma fimbria. Lineage (NCBI taxonomy): Eukaryota > Metazoa > Chordata > Actinopteri > Perciformes > Anoplopomatidae > Anoplopoma > Anoplopoma fimbria. The sequence continues at coordinate 5,395,754 of NC_072472.1, read as the reverse complement.
GCTTAATGTGAGGTCAAGCACCAAGTCTTCATAAAGAAACCACAAAATAGGACGCTTATTATATGAACCACACGCTTTTTAGACCCCACCATCTCTCTTTTAGACATGTAGCAACAGTTGTCTTGATATAAATCCACTAGGATGTGAACAAATATAAACTTCGTATTTTTTTCACTAAAAACATTGGTAGAAGCTTAATTTCAGAGTTCTCAACCATTCGCTAAACTGCCTCCTTGTCTTCGCCTCCGGCTAGAAACGTGACAAGAAGCTGCTCAGGATCTGGCAGCACCACGGCTCAGCTCTTAATGGCCACCGTTCTGTATTTCTGTGCTGTTATTCCCCTGCCTTCGTCTCCCTCAGACATGATAATAGGAAGCTTATTTGAACAGCTGAGATGTGTTTGGACTGGAGCCAGTGGAGGCAGAACCAACACAGCTGTAAATTAACACTGAAGGCCACAGCGGGTCCATCGCAGCATGCTTAAAGCTCACTGTGTGTTCCTTTGTTTGGAAGTCAAAAATCCTGTGCAAGGGTTTTTAAAATGCTCCCCCCCCCCTCCCTATTGGCCTGTTTACTCAAATTAAAATTAAAATATGTATATTTCGGAACTTAGCAGTGTAACACACAGCTGTTTTCATTTCATGTGCTAAGGTTTTTAGATATGCATCAGTGAAACATCTGCAGTCATCTCAGTACAATTGAGGGAATTTGAATTTTGTGTTTCCCCCTTTTATGGTTTTGGAAAATGACCTAAAAACCAAAGACAACATCCCAAAATAACTCATAATAACAATATCATCGCAGTATCTATAGGAAAAAAAAGTTTGTATATATATATAACATGATTTAAGAGTCACTGGATTATTTATACAATGTGTGTAAATGTGTATCAGAATTAGAACATATTAATTATTATTTTTTATATCCGGTTGCAATATGCAAGAACCCTTCTCTGAATACACAAGTAGAAAATAGTCCCAATGAAAACTGTTCACATAAGCAATTTACCCAACAAATTGTTAATGAAACAATAAAACATTGGCAGGCTAACGTTTACATTTCACAACTTAAGCTCCTCTCCGACTCTCCAAGTACGTTTGGGACCAAAAATATCCTGCAGCATTTAGTCTGATCAGCCAGGTCAGCCTTATTCTGTGTACTTAAAAACTTAAATTCAAATATCTGCATGTTTCCCAGCTGTATTCGCCAACAGTTGTTATTAAAATCCTTTAAGCTGTTTGGGAGACCCTCTGTAGTCGGCTGATAGCAGGGCTGCTTTTAGCTGGAGGTGTTTGTGTACAGTGGTACAGTTCACCCTCTGGTCCTTTCTTTGTGTATCTGTTCTCTTAGTGTGTTCTCTCTTCTCGTTTGTTTACTATGTGTGTATGTACACACACATATGTAGTTACAAGGCTGCAATCTGGAAACAGAAGCTGAGTGCTGCAGAGCCTCCATTCTTCTGGTTTAATGGTTTCCACAGGATGTTGGAACCTGGCCGCCTGGTTTTCTCTCATCACCATATTTTTTTCGTTTTACTTGTTGTCTTTATTTCCATCCATGACTAAATCATTTTGTTTCCCTCAAGGCAGTTGTACAAATTGTACAAATTATTCATGTATTGAGACCTTTACACGCCGGGGAGGTTTCTTTGTCTGCACAACAATATATATTTTTTTGATCTACTTGTTTGTCAACATTTTTTTCATCCAGAACATGAATCTAATGTGGCAAAGGTTCAACACATTTTTTTCCATTACTAAAGGCATCAACCAATTATGTTGTGTGGAATGGACACTTGAAAAGCGTACAAAGGCAGCACATACCAGATCCACTCCAAACATTCTTACCTTTCACAATAAAAACAGAGGAAACTGACTTTTGACTCAAAAGAAATATCTTAAAGTAGCTAGGGCTGTACAACAATTTCCCAGTCACCCACTACAAATGTATTTTTGTTAACAAATATCAAGCAGAATGTAGCGTTTGAATAGAAAATGTAGCTAAGGTCATTTAAAACATTCACATTTTACTAATCAATTAACTATCAATTCCTCTTTGTCCTTGTTTGTAATTTTTGTAAAAAACTAAAACCCTCAACAACCAAAAGAAAGACTGATGGGCTGGGAAAAGGATGCCTGATGTGACATTTTCAGGAAAATTTAACTTTTCTCTTTAGACACAGCTCTAAAAAAAAAAAAAAAAAAAAAAAAAAAAACACAAAGTGCAGCACCTTTTCAAAAGCTTTTTTGGCATCTGCTGGTGCACTTTGTGAGAACAAGCCCGTCTGCAGAATCCCATGTTTTTGTGTCCTTTTTTTTATCCTTTACTTGATATTAACTGTGATTCAGGAGCGAGAGCCTACATTTTGCCGTGCAGGTGATCTAAGCATTTTGTAAGACAAGTGTTCACACATCAAAATCCATCAATATCTGAGCAGAGACAGCGGGGGAGGCGAAGGGCTCCGTGAGTCCTGGCATCTCTCTGGTCTTCTTTCTGCTATCTACCTCTCAGCGGGACTCTGGATAATGACTCCTTTCGGGAGACAACGGACTGTGCTGTGGCCTTCTCTTTGAGGGGGGTTGGAGTGTCTCTCTGCAGGAGCCTCCGCCTGAAGGTCCTGTGCCTCCAACTACTGTCTCGCTCAGACAGCACTGGCTGTGGACACCTCTAGACATGTGCATGTGAATCAAAACAGGGCTGAGTGTTTCAAAACACAAACACCTTGTCTACATTTTAATGGTGTCTCTCGCAACTCAAGTGGGATGATAATAATGCTTTTTTTACCCAGTGTTATGACTTGTGAGAGGACTTATTCATCTCCCTCTCGCCTGGCCTCTCACTGAACTGAAGCAGGAGTAGGTCAGTTAGTGCATGCAGAAGTTTCATGTTCTTAGAAGAGGTAACCGGGGATTTGTGAGCCTCCCGCACAGCTTGACTTGCCTGTGAAGTGGCTGTAGGTGGAGGAGGGTGAGCAGAGGGTGAAGTGGAATAGGAAAGACAGGTAATTGTCTCTCTGGGGTTCGAGGTGGATCTGTTTGTGATCTGACAGAACAGGCAGAGGAGGAAAAAAAAGAACAGAAAAGCTTCCTTCTCTCACTCCGAGCTTCTGTCGGCTCTGAACACGGGGAGAGGAAACAAAAAAAGAGAATTATTGACCCAAGGTGGTCAGATTCATCCTCCTCAGAGAATGAATGGGCAGCTCTGTTCTTATCAGACTTACCGCTCTGCTGGTAATACCAGCCTTTCCTCTATGCCAAACAAAGGAAGTCCAATAGTAGTCCTCAATCTCTCCTTGTTTACGCCTCGTCTTTGTTCAGCACAACAGACCTTGAAGCGGCAGAAAAAAAGCAAAGTGTTGTCTGTTCAAAAGTGTCTGCTCGTAATAACGAAAGTGCAACAACTCTGAGGCTGATATAATTTTGGGCCATCAGCTGCTATCATTTAAAATAAACTAAACAAATATTGCTGTTTTCTTTTTTAATTGTTGAGCAAAAGTCTTTGAGCAAATACAGATGATGCCCGGATTTGTGGTTCAAGTAAGATGGTCAGGGTGTCATAAGAATTAAAAGGTCATCTGTGTCGTGGTATTCCGATTTTCACATTTTAAGGCATGTTATGTACAACTGCCTTAAAACTGATTTTCAAATTCACATGGAATCATAATTAGTTATAATTAAAGCTATAATTTGCCATGAAAATAAGTGATCCAGTGGATATTTTGACCTGTTGGTGGCGCTAGATCAAAAAAAACTCACAGGATCACCAATGTTATTACAATCCCCTGCGTGGGCATAATTAATGACTTAATGACCAATTTAATATAAATCTATAAGAAAGTGTCAAGTTTTACACTCCAACAATCCAACTTTGCCATCCCATTAGTGTGAATGAAAAATACATATATTACATATATATTTAGCATGAACCCATCTCAGGCGTTATTAAAGCCATGTTGACAAGAAACTTTGTGTAAAATTAAGCAGCTGTCAGAAAAGCAAATATCACAATTACAAGACAGTTATCTGGAGATAGAACCAACAGTAGCGTATACTGTAAACACCAACAAATGAAGATAAATATTTGTTCAGTTTTGTGATTTTATGGAAATTTATGTTAAAAAAAACATTCTTGTCTTAAATATGCATTGTAAAGTGTTGACTTGGCACTTCAGTTCTACTCTTAGGAATGCTTCTCGTGGCAGTATTCCAGCAAAACAGCATGAAAAACATAGCGATATGAAACGAGAGCAATACAAACAATAACCCTATGGGAGTTATTCAGAAAAGACGTACCAGGGGGTTTTCAAACAGAGAAAATGCAAAGCAATTAGAAGCTGGACGGCAACCAACACATGTGCTCAAAACCCCACATTCTTTTTCTCTGCAAAGTTTTCCACAATGCTTTAATATAACCTTCACGAGGTTCAGGTGAGACGTCCCTGGCATTTTCATCTGATTTTGCTGTCATTTATATCTCAGGAGTAAAAGTTCTCCCTGGTGCCATAATACTGTACATCCACTGAAGAATAAAGTCACTGCCACAAAATCACAATGAGGTAACCCTTTGCAGAAAAGGTGATGCCTCAGAGGTTAGCGTGGCATTTCCATTCATGGTGGTGCGCTTTTCATTGGTTTTTTTAGGTGTTGAAGACCTTTTCAAGTCTGGTCAGGTGCGACGTGTAAGGCATTTTCAGAAGGTGGATATGTCAAGAATAAGAAGTAATGTAGGACCATAAAGGATAAAATAAAGATGAGTAGAAAAGAGCGGCGAATCATCTTTCATAACCCTAAACAACTGCAGCTGAATGACTGCTTAGCCCCGCCCACACTAGTTCGCTTTCCATTCTAGAATGACACATATGTAGTTTTACTGGATTTACCACTCAAAATTCTTTGTAAGTTTTGACACGATGGGTCTTTCATTTGTCATTTGATACTGAAATGAACTCAAGCAGGCTTCTCATTTCTAAGCCAACAGCTGTCACTGTAGCCACTGTATTAGCTGTCTGGAGCTAAGGTGCTGATAACCCAAAATATGAGTAAGAAATTACTGTTGAATGACTGAATTATAGACTGAATGACTTTTGTGAATCCAGTTTCCTTGTTACTGTACCAACTATTTTTTTACAGCACTTTTTGTTCTAACAGGTTTACAATTGTTACCTGTAAAAAAAAACAACAACTTCATGGTCAACTGCTGTGTTCAACATTTTCTTCTCCTCCAGGATGATCATGTGATCGATTGCGTGTCTGCGTGGGTGCATCCATGAGTGTGGACCTCTGTGTCTGTCCAAGGCTAATCTTACATTCTACTGAAGCAGACTGCATAATATTGTGTGTGGCCAGTTATGGCTCATGCTCAGTGACTTCTCAAGGTTGTGGTGCCCTAGTGGAGGAAAAGCAGTCTGCTCACTTTTACCGTTTTGGACTATGCGTTTGTCCTGTTAGCTTACAGCTAAAGGAACTAATAGTACACACTGCTGAGTACATCGCCTTCACTCAGCCGCTGCTAGGCGGGCAGACAGTTTGATGAATTTTGATTTGTCTTTGACCCGTTTGCATGCATACATCGTGACTTGTTTTTGAATTTGAATGAAGTGTGTTTTAACACACCTTATAGGTCATTAGTGTCTCGACGGGCGTTAACTAATTGTTGGTTGTATTCAATCAATCACACAATACAGCGGCGGTAGATCTGCACTCTACTGACTGCACCTTTCTAGTTGGAAGTGTGTTTATCTGAAAATAGAGTCCATTAATATATATATATATATATATATTGGAACAAATTATGTTTTTATTCCACCCCAGGGACGGATGCTTTGTAAGCAGCAAACGTTGAATGAAGACCATTAAGCAGACCATTAAGAGGCTGCATGAAAGAGTTAATTAGTGATCACTTTCATATTCTCTCTCTCGCTGTGTTCAACCTGAATGTTTTGCTTGATAAAGTATGAATTTCTATTGCAGCGTGTCCCTTATCTGACACAGTGCTATGTAATTAATGATCGAATGGTTGATGGAGATAAAACATGGGCTGCTTGGTTTCTGGCGTAGCTCCTGTCACGCCCTATTAGCTAGTTCATGCTACACCTTGAATATTGATGGAGTCGAAAAGTACCCACAGCAGAAATGTGTTTGTGACAGCGTGAAGCCTCGATGATGGCCATTAGGAAGGTATCAGCAGAGCACACAGCAGGTGGGCAGAGGAAGGAACACAACGAGCAGAATAACGATGACTTTGTTTACTGCTCTATTCTTTTTTTTTCTTCCTTTTTGTAAAATGTTAATGCCATTTACACCAACTTTCATGAGGTGGTGGTGTGGTTGATACTGCACAATACAGACCCGCAGCAGTGTAGATTCACTCCTTTATTTAAAATCCCACCCCACCTGCCTCGACAGCTGAATTGGATTTTTTTTTTAAGTGTCGGAGTGGACCAGAAAGGGTCAGGCAACCCCGGGGGTTTTGTTTAGTGAGGTCGCAGCAGTCGAAGCACTGTGAGACAGAGGAGAAATGGTGGTTTGACCTGCTGGAAGGCTTGCTTGTTGTATCTTTTGAAAAATCGAATCACTGCCCTATTTCTGTATGTTTGTTAGGAACACTTTTTGGTGTTATTTTGTAATTTATATCCCTTGAGACCAAAATAGTGACATTGGCAATTGACCTGACCTTATTTTTGTACAAACACAAGGTAGCCTCGCCCTAAGACATTGCTGCTTATGGTCTAAAATGAGACAATAATTTACTAAACAACATCATGTATTGAGAAGGTCTCGAAAGTAGCGATTGAGAACATAAACTCATGCTTACAATGTTTACTGAGGTAATAAATCAAGTGAGAAATAGGGTCATTTTCTCGTAGACTTTTATACAATCCGAGTTCTTTTTGCAACCAGAGGAGTTACCCACTCATGACAAATTGAAAGAATGCAAGTTTAAGGCACTTTCGCATTTTCTTTCCTTTTCAGACCTGGAGGTTTGCCTCCTGGAAATATACAATCCATTAGTGAAAGACATACGTTTGGATAAAAGCAGACTAATTGCTCCTGGGACAGGTCTTGACCACTCGTAAATTGTGTTCGTACCTCAGAGAAAATTAAAAATGGGAGGAAATTAATGAATCCGGCAACTTCTCCTAAATCACTCGTGCAAATGCTTAAGGAATGAATCTGTTCATATGTGGTCCGTGCATCGGGTCTTATGAAAGGGGAAATATGAAGCCAAAAGAGGGGTAGGGATGAAATTGGGAGACAATTATACTGGCAGAAGAATCGCTTAAAGTGAAACAGAAACGTCAGACTCCCATTTTTTTTGTTGATACCTATGAGGTCAGTTACTGCGAGATGTTTGTCTTGCAGACTTGAATCCTGAATAAGCCTCTGTCTGCCTCTTGCAGAATGGGAGTGGTGGCAATTCCAGTTCAATGACCTACTTATACAAATCAATCAGAATTCACAGCATCGCTAACACCACCAATCAGAATAATTAGCTTCTAATTATTCTTAAAAGAGGTGGCACTGAACAATCGAGATGCTGATTCTCCACAATTAATTCAAGCTAAATGGCTGTTGTGTTGATGCGCTGTGTTTCCAATGCCTGGTGCATTAAGTACGAGCCAGTTTGTCAGTCAAAACTGTCAGTCAAAACACTCGCTGCCTCTCAAACTCAGCTGTAGCTAAGAGCATTTCATGTAGTTACATTTTCATCAGGCTTACATACATAAGTATACAAGTATTTTTTGTCACTGTCGTCAAATGTGTCATCATAAATAAAAAAGGGGACACTGTTATTCGAGATTCAATATATATATATATACATATATATATATATATATATATATATATATATATATATATATACATATATATAAACGGCACACTGACTTACTAATCAATATGTATAGATTTGTTTTTTTTCTGCCAAATATACATAAATGGTAAGTTCTGATTGATTAGTGTATTAACCATTGAAGCCTCTAGGGATAACCAGCAAATGTTTTGACTATAGCTTTGTCCAAAATCCATACTGCATACTAAATCTAGGCATGTCTTTAGAGCAGTATGTAGTGTGTTCTTGCTGTTAAAGCGACAAAATGATGTTTGCATAAGAAAAAATGCTTTATTTTTGATAATTTCCAAATTACACTATCCTCCCACAATGCAATGCACAAATGTGGTATATGGCAAACTCACAGCTGCAAGAAAAATGCTGATGTGGGTTAGTCAGCTCCAGAGATCTAAGAAAACTGATATGAAAATATAAAATATTCATATAAGAATTTGGTTCGTTCCAAAGTTGCAGTTTGTCTGACGTCCTATAACATATTAATATTATAATTTCCTCTTCATTCAAAATGGTTTGTTGACTTATTGTATAGTATAAATAACTGTATACTGTTAAGATTAGAATATAGTATGCACTGTATACAATAAGAATGTAGTTTGGCAAATAGACACAGAGTGTTAATTGTGTTTTCTACAGTATCTGTCAACTTGGATAACTCCTAAATGTCAAGCAGACTGGAAGCAGCAGCTGTAGATACATTTCCCTTATGATCTCACACTCCCATTACACCCATAGTGGTTTGTTTGCCTGTGCTACGGCATCAGCTTACAGGCTGGTTAATAGTATTCTGTGCAGTCAGACACATCGTTTGTATTATGAACGTTTACTAATTGCATCCTCCCATGGAGCTAATTGATTTATCATTGTGCTGTGATCCTATAATATCTTCAGAGTCACATAAAGTAATTTCTAATCCAGAGACAATTTCATAAATTACCATTTTGAATTTAAATACTGAGTAGAGAATAGTAGCTTAATTGATGAGGGTGTGTATAGTGCATGTGTATGTTTGTGCATATGTCTCACAGCAGCGAAACTGAACGTCATTTTCTAGGTGTCAAAAAGAAAAAGTACAGGAGGAAAATGAAGTAGACATAAAGTGGTTTTCTAAGTTCAAGTGTTTGTTTATCTGTATTTTCTTTTTAATCAGGCACCAATTCATTTTCTGATTTGATTATATAGATTCTTATGCATCACATTTGTAATATTTAGCACCACTTCCCGTATTTTTTAACAGTTCATTATCAAAGACAAATACAACACTTTTCTTCTTCCTTGTCCAACACCGCGAGAAATCAGTTCATGTTTCACAGAAAAACTTCTCTGTTTTCAAGGAAACATCTTTCATTTCCAGATAATGGCGTGGAAAGCTTTTCTGCTAAATGTTGTGGTTCGTATATTCTTAGAAACCAACCAGCTCAAATGACGGAGATCTTAATGGTTTTCATTTTCTCTATGTACTCTTGCAGGGGTTGAACCAGATGAGGAAAGTCGCTCAAGTGGGACTGGATGGTGTGCGGCGGACGGACTGGCACGACTACAAAGCAATGAGGAGAGATGCTGCTCGCTCAGGTAGGTCCTCACTCTGTGCTGATGCTGCTGTATTGTATGGGCATACTCATTTAGAACATCTGCTGTGGTTCATCATTGAGACCACACACACACTACACACACAGATTGCAGCACTCTATTTCGCCTCAGTGTTTTATTTTTCTTCTATTCAGCTCTTAATTCCTTCCAAGTGGATTTCTCTCTCTCAGAAGTAGCGTTAATCAATGCTGCGAGTACAGTTCTGAGTTCTTAATTAAACAAAGTTCATCTTCTACAATAAGCATCGATTCAGTCTAAGGCATTGAGTGGGAAGCATACCTTTGTCATTTTTTTACAAATGTAACAGATTTAATTGCCTTGTATATATTTAATTGCCTTGTATATATATATATTATTAGGAGGTACTTAAGAACAGTGGTGCAGAAAGGATTCTATTTCATCGTACGCACAAGAACTGCCCGCCAGCTTATAGGCTACCTTTGATGTCTAAGTTCCCACGCATGCACATATTCAGCATACTCAGCTAGCGTGTGAGCATGCAAGAGAGAGAGAGAGATTGATTCATTTTTGTTTGCACTAATTGTACCGATCCTACATCACTACCATTAAACTCCTGCTCTACAGGACTTTTTTGAATGTACAGAACGGCACAGGTTCAGGGATGACGCCAACCATGAGAACGACAACTATCTTGAGGAAAATACATAAATATTGACAACATATATCAGCAAATGTGTTGATGATGTGGTGATCATAAAGACAACTAAATAATTCCCCAACCAGAAAGCATGGATAAATGGAGAGGTGAGCACATGTGTCAGCTGTCTAGTCGGCCCCGCCTCCAGAGGACCGGCCACTGTCAGTATCCACAGTAGATGTGAGAAAAACCCTGATGAGAGTGAACACGAGTAAAGCTGCTGGGTGTGACAACATCCCTGGTTATGTACTAAGAACATGTGCAAATCTAACTGATGTCATCACTGGAATTTTTCAACATATGACTGTCGCAGGAAAGTGTTCAAAGTTCGAAATGGAAACCACACGTCCTCCTCTCTAGTGTTGAACTTTGGAGCTCCCCAGGGCTGTGTGCTCGGCCACCTCCTTTTCACACTGTACACCACTGACTGGTGGCCCCCACCTGAAGAGAACTGTTTTGTGTGTTTTCAAATTACAATACGGTCATCGGACGGATTACAAACAACGATGAGACTTCACCGGAAATCTATAATCTTGCAGAGTGGTGCTCAGAGAACAACCTGTTGTTAAACATCAGTAAGACCAAGGAGCTGACTTTAGATTTTCAGAAAAAAGGAAATGAAGACACCCACTCCTGTCTGCTTCAATGGAACTGAGATGGAGCAAGTGGACACTTTTACGTTTCTGGGAATCAGCATCACAAACAACTTGATATGGTCATCACACATCTCCATCGTGGTGAAAAAAGGTCTTCAGAAAACTTCAGGAAAAATGCCCAGGTTAGTTCTTGTTAAATTTAACAGAGGAGCAATAGAAGGCTGACTGGAAACATTATAAAGTGGCACGGGATTTTCAAGGGCCAGGACAGGAGGGCTCTACAGCGGGTGATTAAAACTGCACAGAACATCATTGGTACCCATATCCTAAGCATCAGTGGTATTGATGACAAGAGGTGCCTGCGAGGAGTTTAAAGGAGTTATTAAAAGACAATACCCATCCCAGCAACAACCTGTTCACCCTGCTGCTGACGGGCAAGCCTCACAGAAGTAACAGCTGCCGTACCAGCAGACTTAAGAGCAGCTTATTTGCTCAGGCTGTGAGACCCATAAAAAAAAACTCTCCTCCCTCCAAGATATGATAATGTTTTTTTTGTATTTTTCTATTTTATTGTATATAGCAGAATGGGACTACAAAATGCATTTTGTTGTGCAACCCTGTTGGACAACGACATTAAACGAACCGTGTGCCTTCTACCTTCAGACACAGAACCTGCAGAGAAATATGTAGAATGAATGTGGGACACAGCTTGTGTTTGAATATCTCAGCATGCAGTAATGGAGAAAGGCAAATTGAGAGACTGAGTTTGAATGGTATAACTGCCTGGAAAGAGATGGAAACACACATAAAGAGAGACAGTGTATGTGTCAATACCCAAACCTGTGTGGAGCACTTCACATGCCGCCAGCTAAGAGGGCAAGAGCGTAGGGTGCAAGTGAAAACACTTGTGGATTTGAGTTTGAAGAAAAGCACTGCAAGAATATGTAAATCAGTCATAAGGAATCTTATAGAATGTTTTAAAATACAGATTTGCCTGAGGCGGATCAGAAAACACAAAATAAGTTACATATGTGAGTTTATTATCCAAGGAAAATAACACTGTTAAGTAGAAGAGTTTATCTCTGAAATGAGCCATTAAAGTATGGAGTTATTTGTCACAGTTATTACCTTCTGGAATGTAGACAGATCATTTCTGCCTAATGAAACAAGGCAGCTCACTTTGATTTGATGCTCTCCTCTGACTATAGATCAGTCTCCATGCATGCGTCTTTGTGTGTTTGTGTGAAGTGCATTGATGAGTGGCTAATGAAACATGCAGCACAGTGTAAATTGATGCACTCCTGAAATGAGCTTGAATATTTATGTGTGGAGAAGGGTTGTTGGAGTGATTAGTTACATGCTTATGTGTACATGTCTTACATCTAAGCTGAATTATATACAGTGCCTGTATAGGTATATATTGATTGCCCCAGTCTTGACCTCTGAAACGATTGGTTGATTCATGAATTACAAAATGGAATGAATTTTATTGAAGTATTTTTTCCCCAGCCGGTTCCAGTGTCTTGAATCTGAATATTAGCAGATTTTCTTGCTCTTTTATGGTATTAAATTAAATATGTTTTGGACTGTTGGTCAGACAAAACAAGCCACTTTTGATTAGGAAATATTTTCTTTTTACTATTCCCTGACTATTTGTAAACCAGATGATTCATAGATTAATCAGGAAAATAACCAGCAGATTTATCAATCATGAAAAAAAATGTTAATTCCAGCCTCAAAATAACATTATCTGTGCTTGAATGCTTTGATGCCTTGGATACATTTTGTAAATGTTGCTAGTTTGTCCAGATTTCTATTTTGAAAGAAGGGACTTCCTGTTTATATAAAAGGACAAAACAATTAGAAAGTCCAGCTTGCTTAAATATCCTGTAAAAGGGAAATAGATATTAATGTTTAATATGAGTTATTAAATTGAGAATTGATGACGTCAAATTTGTATTCATACCTCTCAATACAACCTTTGTTGCATATTGTATTTGTCTGTCATCTTTCTATGTCACAGAGGAATGAAATAAAGGATAACAGAATATCCTTAAGTGACACTTACATTTCTGCACCAACATCATTTCTCCTTCAGCCAGAAACCTTTAACCAGTCTTATACATTTTTGGCCACTTGGGGGCCACAGTTGGTGAAGTAAACACACCCTTGACAATCAACCTATTTAAATATTGAGCAGACACAGAGATAAGCTTGCTTACGTAGTGTTAAAGTCCAAATGTATGAGATGCGTGCACAGTCTAGGAGTTACTGTAGAGTCACTGACCTTTACTGTATGTGTGTGTTTGATTCAGGTAACGGTGAACAGGGGAAACCGTTTCCTCTGGCAGATACTGACCGGGTCGACCTGGCCTACAGGGAGAATGGCTTCAACATTTACATCAGCAACCGGATCTCCCTCAATCGCTCCGTCCCTGATATTCGGCATGCAAAGTAAGTCCTGTATGTGTGTGTTGGTGTGTGTGTGTGTGTGTATTAGCGGGTTTTACCTGTCTTGTGGGGACCTACATATTTTTCCACAGTCACATTTTGGGGACTTGCCTTCCTTATGGGGACATTATGCACATCCACATGGGAGAAGACTTGGTTTAAGGTTAGTGTAAGGTTTTGTTTAGGTTAAAGTTAGGAAAGGGTTGGGATTAAACTAGTAGCGGTTATGGTTAGGGTTAGGGTATGTTTCCAGGAAATCAGTGTAAGTCAATGTAATGTCCCCAAAATTCATGAAAACATGACTTTGTTTTGTGTGTGTTTGTGTCTGCCTCCCGATTATTGTTAAACAATTTCAGACACTTGCTATGCACAGTCAACAATGCATGGAATTTGAATGGATTGGCTTGCTTGTGAAATGCCAAGATAAAGAACATTTTTAGGAGTAGCACCAATGGAATGACCATGTCTTGAATCGTTTTCATCGTATCGGTCGAGAAAAAATCGACCGAAAAAAATAGAATTCAGAGACCAGGGCCTATTCAAACTCCTGCGTGCTTCCATTCAATCCGAGAATTGCATTGTAGAAGGCTTTAAATCACAGTTTTTCTTATGCCTGCTTGACGGACTATCATCTGACTCTTGACCCTTCCCCTTCTTTCATGTAGAAAGCAGCTTTGAAAGCTTTATCGCTGCCAATTTTCCCAAAAGGACTGATTCATTTTATAAACTGTTGCTTATAAAAGCGGGCCTTCCTTGACCGTACACATCTCTTACCTTGACTTGTCTGTGCTAACAGGTACTCTGGGGTAAATGCAACACCTCAAACAACCACATACGTATTCTGTGTTTTTTTGCAGGGGCAGGCACATTTGTTCACAGTCAGCTGACTGGTGTAGATGCATGAGAAAATGTGAATCCTTGTTTTAGAATACTGTAGGCGGCTTAAATTCCTATTAAATCCACTAATGCTCATTTTGAACACTCGAACATACAGCAGACAGAGCTGTTTTAAGACATTTCAAGAAGAAGCAAGTGAAAGCCTAGTCTCAAGTGAAGTTCTTTTGGGTCCATGGCCAATCTTCATAAGCACATAGCAAGTCAAGATGCAAGTCTTGGTCTTTAAATGAGACCAAGTATATTTAATAAAAAGAGTAAATATCCAAAGTGTATTCTAATAAAAAGCCTGTTTGGAAATGAATCGTTATCATATGTCCAGATATTGTTAAAAACTATTTAGTTGTCTCAATTGATAATGAAAAGCACATATAACTTGAATTTCTCAGGAAATCTGATAATACTCAATTAAAGCAAACTATCTACTTGATTTGCTTATTTTGTTTTTATGTGCATATGTAAACATAGTGTATATCTGGAAAAAAAAACAACTCAATGATTTTTATTTAATTATGTATATTTTGCACTTAAGTTCTACATAAAATAATAAAATGAGAAAATACTTATTCCACGCAAGAATATACCAAAATAGGTTTCATGATGTTGTGATATATATCAATGTCGAGATATGAAATGACCTATTGGGATAGGAAATTCTGGCCATATCGCACAGCCCTTCAGTCCGGATAAATGTTCCTGGATTCCAGCAGTCCAAAACATAAGACTTGAATGTTTCTGCTGTTACGTCTCAAGTCAAATCAAGTCTCAACTACGTCAAGTCCTTCCCTCCATCCATTATCTACAAGTGTTTACGTGACAACAGCTATAATCAAAGTCCAAAGTCTTGCTTTGGTGTGGTTGTAATTGAATTATTAGCATGTAAATGGTGTTAAGGACTGATGTAGCCCCCGTGGCTACCCGACACTTGTCACCCTCCTGTCACCAATCATAGGGACCCACCTGCTCCCCCCACCGACCATCCGCCGCTCCCCCTGACTTCACTCACTTTGTCTCCCTTATAGGCAGCCTCTCCCTCCCTTTTGGTGATTGGCATGTTGTCCGTGCCTCAGAGGCAGTCAGTCCCAGACCTGCGACTGACACATTCGATTTCTGCACGCTGACAAGATTTAATTGAAGCGCACACACACATTTAAACACACACACACACACACCCCCTGGGGAATTTGACAGGGTTTGTTAAGAGTCACCAGCCGACTGCATGCCTATCACTCCGCCTGCCTGTCTCCCAGCGTTCATATTTGAATAAATAACACGCAGGCTGATGTTCAACACGGACATTGATCGACTGACACAGTTCGCTACACACTCTCTCTCTCTCTCTCTCCATCAGCGAGGGCCCACAACTCTCTTCCCGTGATTAGCTCCTATACAGGGGTCACGCTGCTTGCTGTGACTATCATGCACATTATGTCATTGGTGCACATGTTAACAGCTACTTCGACTGATAACAGCTCTATGTGCTGCAAATAATAAAATGAAAGCTGTTTCTGATGCAGGAGGAACATGTCACCGCAGAGGCTGCTGCACTGAGCTAGTGTGACATTGTTATGCTGTCTCAAAGTCCACAGGAAGGACGCAGTAATTATTTTAAACACACCATGATCCATAACCAAGTTTTTTTTTTTTATGTTTAACCTCACCAAATCCTATCCATAGCCATGTCAGTTCAGAAATTTCTCTTATAAAATATGTTTGAATGGGGATTTGTTATGGTTTTTAAAGACACATGCTAGGTTGTGTTGCCAAAAGGGCCTCAGATCAGAAAACAGTATATAATACAGTTGTCTTATGTGGTTGTATACATTGCTAAGCATTCTTTTTTTTGCCTCTTTCACAGCAGCTAACAGATAATTTTGCTTTGAGAGATTTCGTATTTGACAGATGATTTTACACCTTACCATTCACTGCTAGTGATGTTCATAGCTCTTCACTGAAAACAACCATTTTTCAAGATTATGATCATCTGTGTTTTTTTTACTTTCATTATTGGTATTTTTCTGTATTATGTTGTGCAACACACAGAGACAATTTTGAACAAAAAACTAAAATTGATCTGTATGTGTATATGAAATGCAATGAACTCTTTAGAACCGATTTTTTTTTTCCCTTTCCTCTCTCTTCGAAGTGAGCAAATGCAATTTTCACTGTAATATCATGATAGAAAATGGTTTGAATAGTGGTTTCACAGAAGATTCCATTTTGACCTGCTGACTTCCTGACTGCTTAATCACATCGATTTGAGCGCTGAATCCATATGTCATCTCAATGACCTGCTGAGGAGGCGAGTGTGTAACCAGGAGAAAGATGGATGAGGGATGTGAATGAGATGCTTTCTTCCTTCCTTCAATAAGGTGTATGGGCAAAAAAAAAGGACAGAGAGATGTAAAATGGCGACCCTGTTGGTATTAAATGTTATATTCCTGTATTTATTTTTGCAGCTGTAAAGAGAAGCTGTATGGAGAGAAGCTGCCCAACACCAGCGTCATCATCCCGTTCCATAACGAGGGCTGGTCGTCGCTGCTGAGGACTGTTCACAGCGTGCTCAACCGCTCTCCTCCACAGCTCATCGCCGAGATCATCCTGGTCGACGACTTCAGCGACAAAGGTAGAGAGAAAACACACTTAGCAGAACACACATCTGCTCAGATAACACATCTAATTATGTGCAAGAAAAACTGTTTTTGATGAGTGTGTCACTCAAATTTTAATTACTGGTATGGCATGTTGAAAAGTTATGGCATAGTTTGTTCGATGCCATGCTTTTGGTCAAATTTATTCATATGACATAGGTTTTCTAAGGTTCTCTCTTCATTTCCAATGGAATGACTGTGATATGTTTTATGAAATTGCCTTAATGATAAAAACTGGAAAGGCAGAATGAGTATGATTTTCCTCAAAAAACAATATTTTGACTCATACAAGTATAATCCCTCTCAATCTTCACCTATGATCCACTAGTTTGTCTGAAAAGGTAGAAACTCATTTGTATTCCTGACACTGCTGATCGGTTAGCATGTTTTCCATTGCAAGGAAGAATTTCCCAGCCAAATTTCAGAAAAGTAAAGTTATTGATCAGCACAAAAGACACAATAACTACTTGGCCTGGGTCTGAGAATTATGGCTTCCAAACCCTCCTTTGAGGGCTCATGGCCTCTTAAAATCCCCAAGAGGGTTTTGAGTTATCAGTCTGTCTTGGACCTCATCACACTGCAACCTGGGAAACATCCACAAAGAACAGACTAAACCTGGCAGCTGGAAACCAGACTAATCTGTGGACTATTGGGAATTTCCTACATGATAGCTTGACACTCCGAATCCCTCTTTCTGCAACCCAGAGCATGTGAAAAACTAGTTTAAACTTCATATTATGAAGATTAGATATACAATCAACCCTCTCTCTGCAAACTCTGTGTATTTTGTTCCTCATTTATTCAAATACGTGCTTTGCTCAATCAGAAAAAACAAACAAGTATCCAGTATTTTGCCTGATGATATCTAATCTATCAACCTAAAGCAACACCTTTATCAATATTCACATCTGTTAATATAATGAGGGAAATTTGCCAAAAGTTGGATAAAGAACAGTTCTCTAGCTCTGACCTCTAGTTACTTTAAGCTGCCTTTAAATCCTTCTCTCACCAAAGCAAAGACAAGACACTGTTGTATCGGCTAAACTACATTGGATGGCAACACTTGCTTGATAGTCCCAGTAGTCAAAACATAGTCTCTTTCATGAATCATGCCTTGACCTATGGTCTTAAGAAGAAAAGAACATGGTCTCATTATTCTTGTATCAACTATCATATATCAAGTACACCGACCTCATAACCTTTAGTGCAATCTGTATTCATTGCGCTAAGAAGGTATATTTATATGATAGGATACAGTAAATAGTATATGTAGGTAATAATCAGTATGTGTAGGCACACAAAGTAATAAAGAAATATGTAAGAATGTAACTATTGAAGCACTTGTGTGTTTGTTGCTGCATAGTGAGAAGACATTTCAGAACTTAGAACACAAACCATGCTGTGCAGATATTTTCTAATAAATGAACGTTAAGGGAAAATAAAATTGGTCATTTGGCTGCCCAATTTTCGCAGGAATGATGAAGGTATAATCGTATCTTACTAAACAAAAGACTTCTCTACTGCACTATGTTCAGCACTCGCGGCCCTGCTTTTGTTTGTGAATCTCTGGCTGTTCAACAGCTCTTTTCACTAAACATCTCCTTTCCATTGTTACATAGCATTGTGTGTTTGTGTTTGTGTTTGTGTTTGTGTTTGTGTGTGCACCTGTCTGTGTGTTATTTTGTCTCTCACTCTCCATTCACCAGCCCTCTTAAGAAAGTGTTTAATTCCTAGTTAATTAGTGCTCTCTGTCACGGTCCCTCGTTGAAGGATGTGTTTACCTCCCGTCTCCATGGTAATGAGATGTTCCCGCTGCCTCAGACTCATTTAGAGGTTAACACCCATCAGAGCTCGGAGACCAAACCCTCCCACCACTGCTGCAGAGCGGAGAGGAAACAAAAAGTCCATCAGTATAGCTACAATAGCATTGGATTTTTTGAAGAAATTGCTTGAGGCAGAGTAATATAGAAAATAAAAAAAATCTGACAATTTTATAAAGCAAGTAATCAGTTTAATGTCCCACTCCATCCTATAAATAAGCAATTTATCCATGTGATTTCATAACCTAGAATAAAACAGAGTAGCCTTGTGACCATTTAAAAAATCTCATTGTTACTGGATACAAAAAAATCAATAAGACTCCTGCACACTGGAATTACAGCTCCCTTTAATTGTGTTGTGCCCAAGTACATGTCTACCAAGGTAACCGAAATGATCTATATATATATATATATATATATATATATATAAATATATGACATCATATCATTTATTTGCATTGACATCATATCATTTATTTGCATTCACATATATATGTCAAGAAGCTATTGTCACAAGGAATTGAAAAAAATATATATAGACAAATGAGGACAAAAGAATCTTGTGCAAGTGTCCAATCAATAGGTCTCAAAATATGTACCATAAGCTATTCTTTTGTACCTTTACTCAAAAAGGAAACCTTCTTTTTCTACATCATTCCTTCCCCTCTACCGTCACACGTCCCCGTGGGTGGGAGGTAAAGAACAAGTCACTTGTGTGAAAATAGCCTGAAACCTGCGATGGGTCTGGACCTTCTGTCGTCAGGATGGATGGGAGAACATTTCAAAGCTGCAGGGAAGGGATTTAACCTCTGCAGGCTGTCTGCTCTAACACTCCCTCTCTGCCGCTGCCCTTTGATAAGAAATGAGTCAGGCTGTAATTAAGGCTTTAGAGACACAAGGACAAAGCAAACTTCAATCGGTTCTGGTCTCTGGTTGAGTGGCTTGTGTTACAATGTCAGAGAGAATAGTCCCCGGCAGCTTCTGTGTGGAATACAACAAATCAATGCCCAGCATTGAACCCTTGCATAGTAAATTAGGGAGCAAGTGCATTATAGAGGAGAGAAAAAGTCATTTATTATTCAGTGTGGTTCAGAACTCCAGCATGGTGCTTAATTTCTGGTTCACACATTAATTTACCTAACTGATAAATCATTTTCTGTAAGAATGTGGAAAAAGCATGACAAAGAGTGTGCATGTGTATCTGCATGCATGTGTCTAGCTGCAGCTTACTTCATTCACCCCTCATGGATTCCTTAGGATTGGCTTCAAGCTTAAAATATCCAATACAAACTAAGTAAATCACCATAACACGAATCCCTTAAACATGAGAAAAACAATGTCAACAACATGCTTCTCAAACTAGATCTACTGGTGCAGCAATGTGTTTGTGAAGCACAACTATGATTCACCCACACAGGTGATTTGTCTGATTAGGCCTCATCTCAGGTCTGTTTGGATGTGTGTTTAATCAACATCTTCCTGACTCTTTTGCCGGAGTTGTGATTTCTGTTACTTTATCATTCAAAATTATTTCAAGGAATCCGGAGACCCCACGTGTAACCCAGCATAGTTTTTCCACTGTCAACCTGAGCAGAATTATAATCAGCCAAAATAACTGAAATCCCCTGTTGAGTGTGCAGTGCATTTATTGCAGCACACCAGGAATTAATCAATTCAATAATTCATTTATTTGATGGACAGTTTTAATTTGAGTTCGGTCTAGATATTTGGTGATCTTTTTTTGTTATAGCAATGTTTGTGAAAATCACAAACTTGTATTTCTTTTATTGTGTCTTGCTTTTTTTCTAGGCTCATGGGCCTTTCTTACCTATTCTTGCTAGCTGATTAATGATTTAAATCATACACTGACCGCAGTGGAGCGTCATAGTTTGACGTGTAGGGCTACCCAGTGAGTTAGAAACTGGCACCAAGGGTTCCTGACCAGTCGTCCATAACAATGGACTGGGAAGTCCAGATGGCTTGTTTAAAAGGCACAGTTCCTGAATATGGAGAATGTGTTTATCCTTGGATGTTTTTGATCAACAAAAGGTAATGGAAATGGAAAATTCACTTTTTACAATACCTACAATTTTTATTAGAAATTTTGCATTTATGATTTGGCAATTCATAGAGTCAGGGCGAAAAGTATTGATCCCACATGGTCGAACATCTGACACACCAGGGTTGGAAAGTGGAGCAATAGAAACATTTCAACTATGTCCAGCTGATTTTTTGGCGAACTAGATCCAGATCTAGGTTATAAGCTATCTATTAAACGGCCCTTTTCATTTGTTTTTTGCTGTCTTAATTCAGTGTTTTTGGTCCAGCTGTACGGTATTTTACAGTTGAAATTCAGGCCTATTATTCTCAAGCAGTGTGTGATCTTATTCTCATTCACGAAACAGAATCAATCTGTGTGAGTCATTAACGGCCCGCCCACCCTGACAAAGGTACTTCTCCTTTCATTACACACACACACAGACGTGAAGAAAACCTTCCCAATCAGTTCTGCTGACACTGAGTTACCTCGCTCTGCTTAACAGCATACAGAGCCTGCAGTCATACTAATGCCCTGTTATATTTATAACTTCATTATGAGCCAGATCTGCTTGTAACAGTTATCCTGAGGCACATTTACTCATGCTAAGGCAGGTTTTTTTTTTTAACATTGTGAAGTTTGCCTGTAAGGTGAGTTACATTACACAT
This sequence comes from Anoplopoma fimbria, assembly GCF_027596085.1. Taxonomy (NCBI): domain Eukaryota; kingdom Metazoa; phylum Chordata; class Actinopteri; order Perciformes; family Anoplopomatidae; genus Anoplopoma; species Anoplopoma fimbria. The sequence goes on along the minus strand of NC_072472.1, from coordinate 5,374,540 downwards.
GTTGTAATTATAAAAATGACCTCCAGTTTTATTAATGTGGTCGTTAAAGGATCCCTCCAGTGTTGCTGAAAGTTAGCATCGTTTTCCATATCAGCCTCTCTCTCTCTCTCGTTTATCAAACCTGCTGTGGATGTTTGCTAAAATGAAACATTTATTTCACTATATCCATTTAATCACATATCTTAGGTTTTAAATCTAAACTTCAGAGATGTCTAGTAATGGCACTCAATTAATCAACAACATTGTCACTTCCCCACTTCTTTTCTCTCATTTGCAGTGATTCTACGGTTGGTTGAGGTGGTTTTTGCATTTTTCGAAAAAGAGTTGATGCCATTAATGGGTTTTAGAAAACACTTTGCTGAATGAAGTCTGATCTAGCAAACGTCCAACTCACTAGACTGATCAGCATTTTCAGTTCAGTGTTCAGTGTTCTGTCAGGGTCTTCTCGAGTATTCCCATGACTCGTGGATTCTTCAAGCTGATGTGAAAGAACAAATGAACAAATTGCCTAAGACCCCTTTCCATTTTTCTCTCGTAGCCAAACCAACTTGTTTTGTTTCCGGTTCATATCCTCTACGTCTACACTGTTTACTTGTGGATAACAGCCATGTTAAGTCTATAGCATCAACTTCTGACCGAACTACATTGAATCCAAGTTTTTTCACTCCAAACCAGTTGATAGAAAAGCACCGTATTTACATCCCTTTTTCCCCGTCCTGCTTCGATCTGGCTAATGGCAACCACATTTTTCAGGAAAATTCACCATCATTAAGCAAATCCTTTACTGCATATATTTTATAGTGACAATATTAAAGGTGACCTTAAAATGCAGAAGAGAATGATGTAATAAAAAAGTGTTTGGTGTAGCCACTCAGCAGTTTGCCAAAGTTTTCTATTCAACAGATTTTTTAAAGAATAACCAAACGTCCAAGCGTCTCTCAGTAGATATGTACTAACTCCATGTTTAGCTGCCATCTGTTTCACATGAGCCACAGAAGATTAATTATGTTTGTCAAGTGGCAGTGATTTGTGATTTGTATCATAGCAACAAGAGCCCCGGAGGTATGCTGGGATAAATTGATGAGGGAGAAACCTCTTGTCCACTGAGGACACTGCTAAGATTCACAGTTGACTCTGGGCAATTGTTAAGTGGAGGGTGATGGGCGATGGTCTCGCTAACGTATGATTTGATCAATCAATCATCTACTGGACTGAATCAGACCCATCCTTAAGTATCTCATCTCCTCAATCAGTTGATTATCAATTGAATTACTAGATAAGGGTTTAAATGTCCGCCTCACTTAATAGAAAAGCATCCTGTGCTCAAAGCTTAACGTTGGGTCAAGTTACGTTTCAAGTGCATTCATTTGTTTTGATGTTTAATTTATTAATTATATTTATTCATAAGGACAACGCACACAATTTACATTTATGTCTTAGCCCGGTTGCTAATTTTCAACCGCAGTACTTCGGCGAGATGTTTTTTTTAAACAAATGAGGTGATGTTAGCAGCAGCGATTGTTGATTGTATACAATTTTTGTTACGGACATCATAACTAGATTCTTCTTTTTATTTACTGTTTTAAATTAAGAAACCGTCTTGCAAATGTGTGAGAGAGGCCCAGTTTTAAAACAGTTTGGCAACAAAACTCCTCTGTTCTGCTTAAGATCTTCCATAAACATTTTTCACGCCCACAAGAGATTCGTCCTGCAGGAAGACCTTCAACAAATCTGATTTTAGCAGACTTTAGTTAACCATTGTGGAGCTTTACAAGGTCCTTGCCTTTCTCTCATGCACCAGTTCCATTAAGGATAGAGCATGCAAAGAAATACATTTAAATCACTCTCTTTGAAGACTTTGGTTGTGTCATGCTTCATTAGTTATTAATCAACTAATCAAGCAGAAAGAACGGGAAATCAAGTTCCATGTTTAGCTCTTTATTCTCCTTCATCTTGCATCAACACCATTTCCTGTCCTTGATTGTGATTAGATTCCCAAAAGATAAGGACTGGAGATTGTATCATTATGCTATTGGAGTTGGAATGGTGGAATGGCTTTTATTTTGAATTTTTAAATTACCAGAACATTACTGCTTTCCACTAAAAAGAAGATTTCCATGAAATTACCCCCTGCTGTCAAATAGCAGCATCTTCATTTTCTTTTTATTCTCTTAATTTGCACACACTGCGGCAGATTTCACATTTTGCACTAGTGTGCCTGCCCTCTCCCTCCCACATGCCATGGCCCTTCAGTCTTGGTATAAAGTAAATAATAAAACCCACTCAGTCCTTTCGCTACACTGTCTCCATTTCTCCAGATTTTTACACTTTCTTCATATTTCTTTTAATTACAAGTTTCAGTTGAAGACTGGATATCATCCTTACTTGTCCTATTTTGCCACTTGGGTAGAAGCCATGGACAGCCTTTTGCATCGTATCTGAATGCAGTAGTTTTGCTATTGGTTGAGTGGTTGTAACTAGAGATTCAACAATACTAATATCGATCTCTCAAATTGGCGGATCTGGTATCAGATACCATTATTTTATAAATGACGATTCAAGACATTTATGTCAAGGTATTTATTGGTTATATATATATATTTTTTTTTCAAGCATACCCCCATACAGTTTTTCAAATATTTTCCTGTCTGCTGTTACGTTGGATCTGTCCATCTGTCCCAAAGTAATTCCCTCGATGGCTAGAATGGCATTGCATTTGCCAATATTTTACTTAAATCTCTGCACACATCTCATTGAAATTTTCTTTATAGTACTTTTTAAACTTAACACACTGCTAATTTAACAAAGAACAATCTGAGAAAGCGTCATTGGAACCAGCATCTACGCTAACTTTTTCAGAAGCTGCCATTGTTGTTTATAACGAAGAAATGCCCTTTGTGATGTCTCGCACACACCTATTTTTTTCTTGGTGACCATCAGCAAATCCTTCTTTGTATTAAATAACCTATGAAATGGTTGCCTTTTAAACCTAACCTTAACCCTAATATCATCACATTATCACCTAAGGTATTGGGTCAAAACTATTGTCATATATGATTATGCCAATGTCACCTAACTCTTTTTATAAAGTGATTATAATAGTCGAGTTATACCCATAGCTTCCCTGCTGTTTTGGTAAGACGGTCACTCGGGTAAAGAGTGGTGCGTGTGTGTCTAGCAGCTTAGCATTGGTGGATGAGCAAGAGCAATACATTCTGCTGATGGAGCCCAAGTCATTTCACAGATTTTTGGACAGACATGGCAGGAAAAGTAGCTTTTACTTGTCACAGTAAGAATTGAAAGCTGTCTATAAAAAATAACCTAATAATAATAATAATAATAATTTAAAATGCACCATAAGAAATTGATTATTATTTGGTTTAAAGTCAGCAGAAAATAGGAAAGTTTTCAGCCTTTATCCGAAACCACTATGATCTAGTATTAGGGCCATTGTGGGTTAACAAAAATAATTATGGGCGTAATATTAAAGTGGTAAATTCATGAGAAAAAAACACTCAACAATACAACCACAGAAAATAGTGGAGTTTAAAACTGTGCTTAATGAAAAACAGTGGGGGATTTTGTTAAGAAACCACATCGCTTCACAACTTCATCACACCACAGACATGACCATTAAACACTGCATTAACGTGAGCCTCCGAGTTCAAAATACATTATAATAGTGGCGTCTCCATTCATCCAACCATTTTGATCCACATATCCGGGGCCGAGTTGCAGCAGGCTAATCGGGGGTACTCCAGACGTCTCTCTCTCCCAAACTAACTCTAAGGACATAATTCACCATCATCTGTGACAGTTGAGCTTTAGCTTTTTGTATTATCTGATCTGAAATAAAGGACACATACTTTGAAATTCTTTGTCACATAATACCTGTATCTTCCTTATAAAAGAACACTGAAAGAACATGAAAGAAAACATGTATGATTATTTCTAGAAGTTCCGACTTACAGCGCTGTTATACTGCCACATTGCCACATCCAGGGATTGTAAACTGCTTAAACACTCAGTTTGTATATTTAAAAGTGTAATGAAATGCTCTTTTAATAAACCGAGTTGAAAAAAACATTATTTGCTGCCCAGCTGTGAGGGAGTGATGTACATATTCAAACCTGGACACCTAGGAGCCGACCAGTACCACCACAGCCTGTTGCCACTAGCACATAAACAGCACCAGTAGAGCAGTTTTGGGGCTGAGAGCTTTGGTCACCAGTCTGAATGGAGATAATGATGCAGGGAAAAGTGTTATTCATTTATTTCCCTTGGCCATGTCACAGTGGAGTTGCAAAGGGGTGAAGTGAGTAGTTGGTTTGTTTTTGCATTGAAACAACTATTCTCTGAAAACTATGGAGCAATTAAACATTAATTCACTGTTTTGTTTTCTTCATTCTTTACTAAGCGATCCCACTGATGTCTTTTGCAATCTTCATTTCATTTACCCCTGCAATTGCTTTAAATTGCCGGCTGCAGGCTAAATGATTAGCTGATAGGTGGTATTGGTCTGTGGTGCTTTTACATGCTATTAGAAAGTCTTTGCACAATTCTGGTCACTGATATGTTTCTTTTTGTCCTATTAGTTACAATTTTCTAAGCAAATTGATGTCTTCACATGACTCATACGATAGGAATTGACTGTTTTAAGAATTTTACTGGAATTTAAGATACAGATTGAAATATGAGAAAATTGGTGAATGAAAACATCTCCTTAAATCAGATGTAAGTGCAAGTTAAGAATGAGTGCTTTCCAAAAAGTGGTTCCTAAATGAGTGCCAATTTTAACCTTGGAAGACAGTATAATGAAACGAATGAAAACGAATGATTTGTAATTTACAAGCCCTTCCCCTATAAAACTACCGAGTGAAAACAATTGTCCTCTCCAACGGCCACGTTGATATAAAATTGGCAACCATTTTTGGCGAACTTTATTACTGCAACGGTAATGTGTGCTGATCAAACAGTTGCTTCTGAAGAACGGAAAGAACGGCAGTAAAACTGTGCCAAATGTTCAGTCCAGGTTCTTCTTTAACCACAGTGTTTGGGTGTGGATAGTTTGGATGAAAACTCTCCTTTATGATTGCCGTGTGTGTAAGCAAGGCACTTCGCATTATTTTGTTGCATTTGTCAATACCATCGGTTTTTTTTTCCAAATGAAAGAGACTCATGTGTCATGTTATCACAGGGTCTGTATTTACTCAGTGTTACTGCATAGGCACACTTCACCAACTGCTACTGTGATGTAAACTTGCCATTGGCAGCTTGATTTATTACTATCCTATTTTCTGCTCCCCATCGGGATCAGTTGAGCAAATGGCTGCCATACCTCATTTCAAATCAGGATGGGTCTGCATGCTGCTCTTATGCACAGTGCCTTTTGATGTTTTTCCAGTCAGATGTAGAGGCTGTTTGGCCGTCGGACAGCACGGCTCCCAGCAGGTCATCACAGACTCCGACCTGATGCAACCACAGGCTCTGCTGCTAATTGTGCAGAAAGATGTCTCACATTTTGGGGGCAAAAAGATTTCCATTGAAATTTCTATTCTCTAATGAAAGAGAATGATTGTAACCTCTGCCAGTGTTGGTGCACAGTGCTGCCAACCAAAGCTACTTGTGGATTCAATCCAGAGACATGTTTGTACCTGCTCGTATTTGCTCTGATGGAGAGGATAAAGTAGTGAAAAAATAGGAGCCATTTCCGTAATTAAATATAGAGACTGAAAAGTCAATTAAACAATGCTAATGTCAGAATGGCCATGAAATCAAGATGACAGTAACTGTATTATCACAATTTCAGGAGGGTAATTCTAAGTGAATATAATTGCAATTTGACATATTTGAGAGATGTGCGATATAAGGTAAGGGGATCAAGACAGGGGATAACCATTGAATTTGGAAAATTGGTGTGTACAATTTGGAAATGTTGTCCCTAGAGGAAAGGTAATAGAAGTACAAAAACCATTAGGGTGCATCCTCTGGAGATCAAGTATGTCCAAGGCGATATCCTCTCAAGGAAAATATTTTTTTGATCAGGACAGATGCCGATCAGACTTCTGTGGTGTTAAATGAAATGTCAGGAGTCACCTCATAAGGAGTCATCCTCTGGGGTTCAATATTGACAGCAAATGTCAAAGCAATCCGTCCAGTAGTTGTCCAGATAGCGAATCTTGCTCTGGAGCAAACTGTTTGAGATTGATGGACGACCTGACTGACAGATCTATTGACCAAGTGACATCATGATCCTTTGACAATGCCCATTAGCAGAAAAAAAACTGAGGCATCTTCTAGGGGCTTGTGTTGAAAAAAACGTAACACCGTTTCTAATTGGTACTTAATGGAAAGATTTAATTTGAAGAAAGGTTTAATAATGATTGAGTGGCTCTGGCTGGCTGAAATAAGCTGCTGTCAGCAATGAAGAGGTACTTTGAAAAGTGTTATCAACACCAGCAGCCTAACCATCTGCATGATGGATAGGTTTAGGGAGGATGCTGCTTTTTATGAGGAGATGAGAGACAATTTATGGAACTGAATACGATGGAAGCGAGTATGAAGCACTGGAGAGGAAGCTATGCAGAAAGAAACTGAACAAAGTTCAGCATGTTTATTCATTAATGCCAGTGTGTATGTGTATGTGCGTGTGTGTGTGTGTTTGTGTGTGTGTTTGTGTGTGTGACTGAGGGTGTAGGGAGATAATGAGATAATGGTGCTCAGTGAAGTGTGACGGGGAGACGAGGGAGAGAGTGATATGAAGAGGGAGGTTGAGAGGGAGACGGACGACAGAGGACAAAAGCAGCTAATTAAGTGTTGCCATTTAGAGATGTTGAGCCATCAGTGGGAGCTGATCGATTCAAACTCGTTCAGAGGAAGAGAGCACCAGATGAGTCACGTTTACCGCGTGAGGACAAGGTAAACCGTTGTCTGCTGTAGCTTTGGTGATGCATATACTGGCCTCTGCTTTAAGCTTTCAACTAGAAAATCATCGTCATTTAACAGGTGCTGAGGAAATGCACTTGTCTCTGATTAAGACTCCGGTATGTTATTCGTTACAAGGATGTTACATATTTTTTTATTTGTGAACACTAATTTGCTGGGGGTTACTACACCCCCATGTGGTGCCCAAAGGCTCTTTGCCGATGCCCAAAAAACATCCCCAACAGAGCAAAGTAAGGAAAGAGAAAATACAGCTAGAGGGCACGGCCTCTGTGGATACAGATAATGAGCAAAGATTCAGAGGGATTCTTTTTGTCTTTTTTGAGAGGAAGTTGCTGGGCAGACAACTCAGCACTCAGCCTCTAAAATTAAAAAAAGTTATTAAAACTATAGCCAAAACACAATAACTGATCAGATTCACCCATAGTGATACTAAAGTCATAGAAAGCTGGTTTCATTAGTACGTTAGGGTCAGATAAAAAAAATCAACAAAATCACTCATTTTGCAGGTTCAACCCCTCACTCTGACAGTATGAGTAGTACAGTAAGTGAACTTTAAAAACTATTTCCTTCCTCTACAATTTATTATTCACTGTTTTTGTTCTTTGTTCATTCTTTGCTCATGCATATTTATTTGATGAGCAGTTTTAGAAAGAGCTTATAATTAGAAAACCAGCTAACATTAGGGATTTAATCATCCCTACTGGTCTGAACTCTAGAGTATGATCTACGCTCAAATTTAGCAAAGCTCGATAGATACTCACGGGTAGCATCCCTGGGTTTTTAGTTGTGAGACACTTTCCAGGTGGCACAACTGGTGCACACATTATAAGAGCTCAGTGGAAACCTATTTAAGGAGGAGAACACAATCTGCCTCAACAGGCCATCACGGCCTGCAGCTTAACAGAGCTTAAAGCCTGCAGGACACACTACAGCTGTAGACAGTCTGATGTAGAATATGTGGGGTTGCGGCTGCAGGAGTCCTTTCAAACAGAGTTGGAACCTCCCAAACTAAACCAGCTGGAGAAATCTCTCACTTATAAAGGATGGTTTTCTTTTTCTATTTTCCCTACCAACTGCTTAGTTTATTTTGCTTTTCTTTTTTTCCGCTCCACTAGTCTCACCTATACAATATCATCCATATTGAAAGCATTTTAATTTTTCTAAGACAACCTTCAATTCCTTTGACACACAGTTTTTATTTCAATCTGATGAACCACAAAACACGATCTAAGAAATGTCTTCATGTCTCATTGAACACCGTCATAATGTCGCAGGTTTGTGGCCTTGAAAGTGTTTCCTGTCTCCTCTTTGTTTATTTGATGGTTTACCCTTTTATTTTATTTTCAACATAAGCAGCTTTTATGTGAGGTACCAGATATGAAAGTCTATGCATTTCTGGAGGTTAATGTCAAAAGGGTGTCAGTTTTGTTTGCCTCAGGGTTTGCAGATGATGTGATTGTCTTCATCAACATGTAACCTCCAGCACACACTGGGTTGTTCTGCAGGCAGGGGTGTTTGAATATGTCAGGTTCTTGATTATGCCGTAGGGTACGGACTGATCAATGGACTACTGGTTACTGGGCTGTCGTGGTGAAGGAATGAACAAAATAACAACTGAGATTTATATGCAAGAATGCTAAAGGTCATCATTATTGGTTTTTCAGGAACCTTACTAACCCTCCCAGTGTTTCCTGTCGCTCCCAATTCAGCAAACACTGACCTACAACATGCTCAGTCACTCCCCTGGAAACCCTTTTTTTAACAAAGAAAAAATGCAAGCTGCCGCAGGAATCGACAGAGTGTGATGGAGTTCACAAGGGCATCGGAATATTTTGCTGAGGAGATGAACAGCTTCAGTCCTTGGTTGTGTGCCAGAGCATCATGGGATTAATCCACCACCCTGGAAACAAAACCCAGTGGATCCAACATGGCACACTGAGCTCTAACACACATGCATTTGGGTGGATGTGTTTTTTTGTGTGTGGGCAATAGTGTGTGTTTTAATATCATGCAGAAAGCCTATCTTTAATCCCAAACAGCTCATATTAGTTTTAACCTTTGTTAAAATAATAGCATTTCATACATCGGCCCATTTAAAGGATTATTTGAAATATATAATATACATCACAGTTCAAAAATGTGAGCTTTTTTTACACCAGTGTTTGCAGAAACATTACAATATTACGGCATGGAAATTCATTTTTTTTTTTGACAGAGACTAAACATTATATAAATCAGACAACAAAGGTAATTTGTTACATTTAAAATATTTTTTCCCCCAAAAGACAAATAAACAAATTATTAAAACTGCCATAGGAGAATAATGTTGGTACCATTTTTTCCCCCGGATACCCCTTAATTTTGAATTTGTTTCCCATTCCAGAAAATAATAAGCAACCTTAGATCGTTATTTAACCACAATGGCACTTGAATTGGGCTTTAAATATTCTGGGTAGCTGTTTTTCTTTGGCCCCTCTACTCCTTGGTTGGATTGAAGAAGTTTCAGATGAAATGTGCTAACCATAGACTAACCTTCCATCTCTATTGTGTCATTTGAATGGGAGCTTTGCTAAAGCAACACACCTGTTAATATTCCTTCTTGTTATAGGGATGAATGTTCACTCGACACTGAAACAGGAACCTGTTCATATTTAATTCTGCACATAAGTTGTGGTTTAGCTTCCAGTTTCTTTTACCAATGAATGGTGTTTTCTACTATACCTATTCAGCTGTTGCTTAGAGCGATCTTAGTGTATTTATACCTTTTCAAATTTCAGTGTGGTTGAGCCATTGTACAGCCTTTTGCTCTACATGTACACATCCAAATAACCCCTAATTGTAAGTGAGTTCAGTAAGTTCTACATCTTAAAAGCATGAAAGACAACAAAGACTATTCTTCTCAGCCTACTGATTGTTGAGAATCAAGGTTTTGTGCTGGCAATTTTAAACTTTTGAACGACTGACTAGGAAACTCTTGGAGATTCTCGAGACTCGAAAATCTAGTATTTGGATTTTTTTTGTAATTGCTTTTTGCAAAAGAGTAGCTATTTTGTTGCAATGCCTTTATACGAGGACATTAACATTGAATAATGAGTTTTAAAATTGCATTTTATTTTTGCAACTGGAACACATGATAGTGTTTCCTGGACAAATGGAGGCTGTATTGGAAACAAATAAAGTAATATAAGCTCACTGGCTGATATATTACAAGTTGACACAAGAATAACATGCATATTGCTGTTAAGGTGGTTGTAGGGTTGTGAAAGACTTTGCTGACTACTCCTTTAAACACCCCTGTCAGCTGGTGTGGTTTCAGTTCAAGGGTCTTGCATAAGCTAAAATAACATTTTACCAATGACATTTTTAATTAACACAGACACTTTGACAAGAGCCTGAGGCAAACTCCCTTGCCTTTCATCCGCTAACCGCTAACACAGGTTTGAGTATGGCCCCATGTGAGCAGATGAACGAAGGCTGGGGCGGCTAACGCACCGTCCACAGGAGGAAATAAGTGAGCGACATACTGCAGGGAGCTAGAAAGACAGAAAGGGATGGGGATGGATGGGATACTGGGAGTTCAGGTGTGGTTTGAGTAAATGGTTTGAATTTATTATCACCAACCCGGTGTGTGATCAGCGATTCATCCCTCTGATCCACGCTGGGAAATGACCCGGACATCCACGGCGCCTCAACCCTTCAATCTCCTCAGCTTCACATTCTAATAAAGACTAATGTGTTTGCCGACATCAGCTCGCTCTCATTAGCGTGATTAATTGCCTCCTTGCTTTTGGTAAACATTGTGAGCAGTATTCCAATTTATTCAGCGAAAATTAACCAATCATAATTAAATGCTCTGATCTTTCTCCCTCACCTCTCCCCATGCAAGGTCTCTTCACACAAGGGGTGAATGCACGTTGATTAAGTTTGCCTCGCTTCCTGTCATTAGCAGGATGATGTAAGCGTCACTTTGTGTAGGGTGAGCTTTTATAAAGAGCCGGAGTCTGGCTCGTAATGGTCAGTTTTTAATGGGTTGATTTATTGCAGGAGTCCATGGGAGGACAGTTCGCCTTTTCCACGCAGTTTGCCGCCGACCTTTTTCGGTGCCCTCCCGCCCTTGTTGCAATGTCACTCTTTACAGTGTGTAGGTCAGCTGCTGTGCAACACAATAAACACAGCAACGGAAAATAAAGATGGCTGACCTTCATTATTTTCAGTGTGAATTTGTGAGGATGGGACAGACCGCACATAAATCTGACAATTGGCAATGGAGGGATTAAATTTTCCGATTCGTTTTTGATGGGGTTGACATAGAGAAAGAGATGGAAAACAGCATCATAAACCCTCAGCTTGAAGGTCGAGGTTGGAGTTGGTGGTTTGCAGAACTGATTGCTGTTTTGAGGCCTTGTTTCAATGTCTAACAGTAAACCTGCATGCAGTATCTGAACTGAGTAGGAAAGAAATACTGCTGGCACGTACGTAACTCTGCCAGCAATTAGTCATAACTCAGTTGCACTGGAGCGCACATCTATCATTATATATATATAATATATATATATATATATATTTGTAACCCACATTTAATTCACTGATTGATGCTCAATGATGGCATTTTCTAGTAAAGGCATTGGTCTCAATGGGTGGCACTGTAGCGGTTTCAGTTAATTACCACAATCCAAAGACATGGAGGTTAGGTTACCTGAACTCTTAAATCGTCTTTAGGTGTGAATATGCAGCCTTTTCTCAATCCCAAATATGGGAGATTGGTCAATATCCATAGGAGTATTCATTCAGCCCAACCAGAGAGGATAAAGACAAATGAACAACTAAGAGACAAACACAGTCAATACATTAGATATCATCACTTCTAAGCAGTAGTTAGAACAGAGGGAAAAATGGAGGACAGAAGGAGTGATTCCAGTCTCAACCTCCCTGTTGGCCTTGTAGATAGGATCCTTCCTTGTCCCTGAAGATGTTTTATGTTTCTCTGTGACAATAACTAAAGCTGTAATGGGTCAAGATAGAAAGAAGAACCAGAAAAAAACTGAGGGGAGTAAAGATACCGGGATGGATGAAAGGATGAACAAGAAGTCATGGCTCTGTGAAGACAATCATTTTTCAGTCTACTCAGTTCATTGCAGTCTCTTCCCTGTAATTTATAACAATGTTCATCTGTTTTTCTTTACTCTGTGACAGTGGTTTGGTGTTAATGGACCAATAAGTTCCACTTCCACATCGGCACACAACCCTGCGCTAACCACCGCAATGCCTGATTTGGTGTGTTTTCAGCTTAAGGAGAAGTCGGAGAGCTGCTAGGCTAATGTGGTCTGTTGAGAGTCGACCCTTTACAGGAATGCCCACTTTATGCTAATCCCATGCTGTTCCTGGCATAAAACATGCTTTTTTTGCATGCAGTATAAATTTGTTATTTTCCCCTATTCTAAAAATGAATGTATCTTACTGGAGTCCGCATTCTTGGACATGCGTAATTTGTCTGGTTATGTCTGGAAAGCTGAGAGTCTTGTGGATCCATGAAGTCTAATAATATTCATGTGTGACAATGTTAGTCTTTACAGCAGCCATTGCATTGTAACCTCTAAGATAATCAGAGCCTCATGAAACTTTACAGCCACAAACTACAGACCTTGGACATTCAGAGGACGTATGGCTTTCTGAGCAGTTTCCAGAACAGAAGTGCTCAACATTCTTGCAGAAATCTCAAAATGTTGTCAAACGTTTTTGATGCCAAATCACAGCATGGTTTTTCTGAGTTGTACATCAAGGTCTTGGTGGCTTAATGTAGTATTTTGGAGGATTTTTGCCTATTTCTATCAATTCTTCATGGTCAAAAATGGTTAAATTGAGCACTAAATCTGCGTTACAGATGGCATCAACCCCCAAAAATGACAATTGATCGTACATAATCCAGCATGGGACCTCATTATATACTTCTCTCATAATGTTCTATGCCCTATTCACCCAAACTGTCAACATTTAAATATTTAGGCACCTAAACAAAATGTTTATTACATATTTATGAGCAGAACAACTCGCCACATCAACTTAACTTTAGTCTTTTCTCGACAACACACTTGTAGAGGAGAGTTTAACAGATTTGTGTTCCCACAATTCACTCATGGTGTTTTTTTTTTTCATTCCAGTACCAGAACTAGTTTTCTCTGATTAAGGATCAGAGGAAGAGGAAAAGTCAGATTAATTCCCTGTGCAGTTAAATGTTTAGTCTTTAATGTGTTTAATCCCAAAGACAGAAAACTGAATAAAGTTGTGGTTGAGGTGTGATATGTAAAGGCATTAAGGGACCAGTACAACCTTTATTTAAAAAAGTTACTGATCCTGAATCTGTCCTTCACTGCTACTGCGGTAAACATCCATATTGTGCAGAGTTGCAGAGGTCTGGAGCCTGTCCAGATTGTCAGCATGCAAGAGGCAAGTTACACCCCGGACAGGTTGCCAGTCCCCCACAGGGAACTGCAGTAAGCACTGCACAGCAGCCTCAATACTGGAAATAGAACTATACAGACACACTTCAAAGGAAAAGTCCATCCCTGTAACAACTACTCAGAACTCAATGAAAACAAAAGCATACATTCCGAAGTAGCTGAGAGTCCGAAATCTTTTTAATAAGTCGATAAAAAATGGAAAAATAAACAAGCAGCAGTCCCAAACCAGGCAGATAGGGCATGGGAGTCTAGACAGTCTAGCAGAGGGTAAAATAATCTGGGTTCGGTAATGAGTGGCTGATGAGGATAATGAGGTCTAGATGTGGACATGGAAGTTCAGGTAAAGGGAATGAATAGATTGCAGGGCCGATGAGGGTAACAGGATCTCTGAGGACAGGAGATTTAGTGATCAGGCAGGTGAGCACAAGACAAAAGCATAAAATAGAGTCGCTATAAAAGTGATATTGTGACAATCGAGAGATTGTCACAATATCAAAAATGCAAAGCAGATAATTATGTTTTGTTGTTCATGATAAGGCCATGTTTTTGTCCACGGTTGACTGAAAATCCCATTTCCCCTGTTTTTTTCCAAGGGCATTCTAGGAAACCTAGAAAAGTATTGACGTGTCAGGCTGAGAGAAAACCGATGCCATGAAGAAGCGAATACCACTTAACTGAACAATTATTGACAGCACTTAACATGACATTGACAATTGCATCCCTCTTTCTTACCCCCCTCCCCCTCTGTGCAGAGCACCTAAAGGTGGCCCTCGAGGAGTACATGATGCGGATGCCAAAGGTTCGAATCCTGAGGACCAAGAAGAGGGAGGGGCTGATCAGGACTCGCCTGCTGGGAGCCGCCTCGGCCAAAGGAGAAGTCATCACCTTCCTGGACTCCCACTGCGAGGCCAACGCCAACTGGCTGCCTCCACTGCTGGGTGAGGAACACAAACGCACGCACAGTTTTATTATTAATATTATAAAAAATCACTGTTAAGATTGGTAACAATGTAAAGCCAATCTTTTCATTAATGGTAAAGTGGAAAAATACACACAACAAAAAAAACATAACACGAAAGGCCTATTTGATTTTAAAATGTTTTTATTCCATAAACAACTTGACAACTTGACCCAACCTACAACTTTGCAGTTAGCGTTAGCTACATTAACAGTAGATACATAAGGTTACAACTGGGTGCTAAGGCTTTAGCCTTCCTTAACAACAGCTAACTTATGCTTCATTGTCCAATGGGGGCATTTGATAGTTTAATTGGAAGAACAGAACATAGCGACAGAGATTAGCAGTTTTAAAACCAAGTTTCAATAAATAAAAGTTGAACTGACAATTTGACCTGCACCACATATCAATCCACTTGCAGCCGCAAAGAAAGCAGACACTCTACCAGTGTCTTATTCTTGGTCTGCCTTTTACATTGCCTGAAAAAAACTATGAAGAACCACTTCCACCTGTTGTCCATGACCTTTTCCCATCAAATGTAGAAAATTGAGAAAACTTTATTAATCCTCAGGGCTGAAACTCATTTTTTCATCATGTTTTATTTGAAAGATTTGATCTTCTAAAAATGTCAAATGCCAAAATCTCTTTACTTACCAAAAATGTCTACACTTCTTCACAAGCTTTCCTTTTTCAATATGATAATTATGTCCTTAATTTCAAGGTCCTCACAGCAGAATGAAATAACCAACGACACACACACACACACACACACACACACACACACACACACACACACACACACACACACACACACACACACACACACACACACACACACACACATACAACATCCCTACTGTGAGACTAAGCGCTTCCTCTATTGCCTGATGGACTTTCTCACAAACACTCTCACTTTCTCAATTACCATTATTCCATTAATGACTCATTTTGGCTATGTTTCCCAGCATGGCGCCATCCCACATCAAACCACTTTAACAACAAACTTCATGACCAACGTTACCTTTGTGTTAGGCTTTTAACAAAATAAAGAATGCGTGTCTGCAGATGTGTGACATAAACAGGCAGTCCGCTGTGTTCATTAGAGCACTTTGTGACATTTAATAATGGAGAAAGAGAAAGGAGGCTGTGACAAAAAGATGAGTACGATTTCATTTTACATGCACCATGTGTGGCATTCAAATGACAACTGTATAATAATTGGTAATGAACTACAATTTACAATTTAAAAGCGGAGGTGAGGAATAAAAATCCCTATTATGGACCACACACCTAAAGTACTGCAATTAATCCAAATGTCATCCAGTCAAAGAAACTGCACGTTGGCACAGCTCACTCATAAGCTACATTGAAAATGTTTACTCTTTGTGGCACAGATGAGTTTAGAAACCATACTAGACTAAATGATTCAAACAGGTTTAAAGCTGTTCCAAAAATATATTATTTGAGTGTTTTCTTAACTGATTCAACAACCTTTTTCAGTGGAAAAAAGGTGCATTGTGCAATAACAAACAAACAAACACACACATAAATGGTATTATACATTATTTCTTCCTTGGCACCCACTGACTTCCACCTTTACAACTGTAGATAAGGGACCCTTAATACACACAAACACAACCTTAAGTCCTGTAACATTAAAACCTTGTTTCTGTTTGCTGGTTTGCGTCATTGAAAAGCAGTGGAACAACCTTTTTTTGGACTGAACTATCTGCTGCATCTTTGTTTTTCAGACCGAATCGCCCAGAACAGGAAGACCATCGTGTGTCCGATGATCGACGTGATCGACCATGACAACTTTGGCTATGACACGCAGGCGGGGGACGCCATGCGAGGGGCGTTCGACTGGGAAATGTACTACAAACGGATACCCATCCCTACAGAGATGCAGAGCGACGACCCCAGTGAACCCTTTGAGTGAGTGACAGAACACTCTAAATCATGATGGTGTCTTTGTTTTCACGGCCTACTCCTCCAACAAGCTTTATTCCTGACTATGGGGTTGTAAACGCCTCGTGTTTTTAGTCAACTGTTCATCATTATCCATGCCCAGAACATTTCACTTTCAGTCATCCATCGTTGGACTGCTGCCCACTTATTTATCTGCTCAAAAGTCAGGTAAACATCGATGCTTCAGCCTACGCTCTCAGGGCATCATCACTCTCTCAATCCTCTCACTCGGTACAGAATTTGAAATGCTCCCAATTTCGTATTTAGCAATGTTTGAATAGTACGATTGTTGAAAAGTTGCATGTGTTTTGGAAGTACTGACAATGTGACTGGATAAACGAGACGTGGATTATACTGCTCAAGTGTTGTGTCAGAGTATTGCTAAACCTTGACCCCATTTTTTTTAATACATCAAGGATTTACTCCTTTTTCGGATTCTCTGTTTGCCATGCAGGCATGCAGTAAAAAGCGGTTTCCCCCAAGAATTCAGTGTAACACACAGTGAATAATTGAGTTACAAATGGTCATTTTGTGGGTGAAATATTCCTTTAAAATGATGCTAAGTTTGTGCAACACACACCTGCTATGTCATATTGCATTGCATCATTTCACAGCTGCAGATTGACATCTAGATCACTTACAGGATGCGCTGTACAGAAGAAGTTGTTAAGCAATACCCTCAATTCACTTAGCTTGATGTTTCAGATGTGTGTAGGAGGTGGGAGACAGGCTGGAAGACAGTATTTCATTATTTTTTGTGTTTTACTTTTCTACTGATAGCCGAGCAGGAGGGGGGGGGATCCATGTGCTGGTACAACAGGCAGTACAGTAGAAGTCAAACACCCCCTGAGCAGCCACTTCACTGGTGCACTGCAGTGCTTTTACAACTGTAGACACTGTGTCAACACATGAATCATACATTGTGCTCAGTGGTTCTCCTACTTACAGCCACACTTTTGTACGACATCCCTTTACATGTGGAACACAGACGCACATGTGCCGAATGCCCATTTGTAAATCTATTTTTCTAAATTAATATGAATAAGCTGCATACTGTAGACTTGGGTCACTTGATCAGCAACAGTAAACCATTGCTATGCTGCAGACTTCTAATAAAATCCATATGGCATTTACCTGCCTCTGGTCCAGTGTGGCAGTGTGTGAAGGAAGAAGTGCATGTGTGGTAGTCCATACTTACTCACCAGTTGATTATGAATTTGATTTCCCCCATGCACAAGGGGTAATAACATACAAATTATAGTAATTATAGCTGCACAATGTGTTCTTTTTTCCTTACTGCAGTATCAGCTTTCTTAATCAACACAACACACAAAAGCTGGTGTTTCTAAAGCCATTTGCTTTATCTACTCCTTTGCTTCACTTTGTCTCAGCAGTAATTAAGTCCATTCCCAGTAATGATTCAAACTGATCCTTTGTGCTCACATCTATATTAATATAGATTATGACCAATTTTTACAGCAATGGTTTATTATTCTAGGCAAAATCAAACACAGCTGCTTTACATTACTGTATTTCAGCCAGTGGGAATCAATCTCACTGTCCACACAAATTTGTATTAATACAGCTGTCTACAAAGGCTGAATAAAGACCCATGTTTCACTCATAACTGAGACACAAAGCATATGTTTAGGCTTCAATTGTATTTTCCTCTAATGTACGTTCATAACAGAAATGAAAACTGCTATGCAGGGCAAAAGCAGTACATGAAACATGGAGACACCACTTGGCTAAACTGTCTGACTTATAACTTGCTTGATAAAAGTTAGTGTAGGTTGTTCACTATAAAAGTATGAGGACATTGTGTTCAATAGTCCATGGTATTTTAGACATAATATATATTAAACTTTGTGGCAACAGTTTGACTTTTTCAAGTTACACCATTACAATAACCCCATGCACAAAGCTAGCCCCATTAAGAACAGTGTTTCCCAGTTTGGTATGAGAAAACGTCTGGCCTGCACAGAGCCATAACCTTAACCCCATCCTGCACTTTCGGGATGAATTAGAACACCATCTGAGACCAAGGCCTTATTGCTCCAACAGCAGTGGCTGAACTCACAAGTTCTCTTGTGGCTGAATGGGAACAAATCCCTGCAGCCAAGTTCCAAAATATGGTGGAAAGCCATTCCAAAAGAGAAGAAAACATCAAATGAATCCCCATGGTTCTGTAATAACATGGTAAACTGCAAAATGTCTGTAAACATTGAAAAAATGTAATTGGAAAATAATGACAAGTTCATTACGCAGCAAAGAAAGCCATTCATTTAGCACACGTGCGTATAATTTAGCTGTGGTGGTAATTTAGAGACCCATCCAACAAATAACAGGCACAGCAAAAATAACTGTTTTCACCACACCAAGTTGTTTTTACTTTAATTATATCCCAAAAATTTAAAAAACGCAGTTTGGCCAAAGTGATACAGATATGTTAAAAGACAAACCAAAAAGGAGAATATTGAAGGGAAGTACAGAGGTGTTTGTACAGTGATCACTGCTAGTGGATTCGTTTCATCCTTTTCACCCTTGGAGACGGAAAAAAACTGCTGAAACCTGGCTGTTATCACCACGGGACTCGTGTCTGTGCTCACAGCTCATGAGGCGTGGGAAGCCCCGGAGTGTTTCTCACTGCTGACAGTTCAGTAGCTGCCCTGTTTGCCATTTAATTGATCCTCCTCAGGGATGACTTTGTTGAGAGCAGACTACCTGCTGGCTGCCTGCCTCCCGACTTCCAAAGTGATGAAAGGCTTGTAACTATGACAACCAAGCGCGTATTGTGATATGTCTGCACCAAAGAGAGGGGTATTTGTTGGGGGGAGGGTAGAGGGGGTTTGAGTTTTGATTGATTGTTAAGATCAGTGGGACATTAATCAGATTGAAGAAAGGCACGTGGCAGGTTGGGTTCCTTATAAGAAATCCAAAATAGTCGTGTGTCTGCACCTGCTGCCCCAATTTGTCTGCCTCAGGTGTGCCGCCGCTACAATCAAGTACTGTACAGCGGCGATGTAACAGCTAACAAGCCCCTGCACTCAGCAGCACAGAGCTTGTCACAACAGACAGAAGCCACAGTGCTCTGCAGTGGGTTAATTGGTTCTGCACTCTTCAGTGCATCGTCATTATCTGGTGAGAAATAGTGCCACCAGAAATACATGAACTCTAGCTTGCTGTCAGTGCCTCTATGTGTTGTTTTCATGGTCTTATTCTGTCTCTTTTATATTGTCATTTGAGTACCATTCAAGAACAATAGTCACAGCAAAGAACATGCATGAATACAACTCCTGCAGCACAATCCACTATTATGCCTACCATTCATATGTTCACTATGTTTCAAACACTCATCGCTTCACCAATACATTGTTCATGCTACTTCCAGTAACGTATTGTTAACATATTGATCTTATTTATCTTATAGAAATAGATTTAGCTGCCACAGGGATTTGAAAAAATGTCTGCCATTCATTTGACTCTTGGCAAATATGATTTCACAATATTTATGTATGCAGCTTTGGTTTACTCCAAATCCATCAGCTATCAGTGTAATGACGGATAAATCTCTTGAGGCGAGAGGTTATATTACTGTAATAAATGTTGTAGTTTTGGGTGCAGATTTTGTACAAATAGTGAGTGTGTGTTGTATTTGGTGTGTCCTGCAGGTCTCCAGTGATGGCAGGTGGACTGTTTGCTGTGGACAGGAAGTGGTTCTGGGAGCTGGGAGGATACGACACGGGTCTGGAGATCTGGGGAGGAGAACAGTACGAGATCTCCTTCAAGGTAAAAATGATCAAATTCCAAATGTAAATGCAGTTAAAGACAGTGTTACTCATTTTGCGGATGGGATGGTGAAATAACCTCATTATATGTTTATAAACCACTGGCTTATAACATTCTCATTTATTTTACACATTTGCAGATGAGATTTTTGGAATCTACTCAGCATCCTTTAACCAGTCATTCGGACACCTTTTTTAGCAAGTGTGTCATTGCACCAAGGCAATACACATTATTATTATTAAATATGTATTTTTTGGAATGCCACATCCCCATTATTTTGGTTTCGATCACACCTTTTATGAAAGCTTCGTGTTTCTGTTATCTTAGGACTTTATTTGTTTCGAAATCAAAAGGATAAACTTTTATGTCTTGCTCTATTTCTAATGTTCCCCTTCAAATTCATCAGGATTTTCCCATGGCCACTGTTATTCCACATATTTTAATAAGCACAGACAATTTAAGTCCAGGTTCAGAGTCAGGGCAGTTGACGGACGGGGGCAATTTGAGAAAATGGAACACGCATGTTATTGAGAACATTTTTCTTTTCTTCTGACTTCTTATTCTGAAACACGTGATCAAGTTTTCTTTATCAAACAAAATCAATAGCACAGCTGAAAGAAGAACAATATGTGTTGGCAAACTGATTCAAATGCACATATCATCCCTTTGTTTTGTTCCTGAAGAGGATTAAAGAAAGCAGAAAGTTGTAGATACATTTATGAGATTGGCATTAATTCTCCAAATCCTCCAGCATTAAGCCTCTACAGGCAGCCACTCAGCCAAGAGCATCATGGGAAATTCTTTGGCTCTTTGTATGGCACGGACAAAAAACATCACGACCAAAGTCCCAAAAATAATTCTTCTCTTAAAAACCGTTGGCCAGGTGCGTCGCTTAGTGAACTCCTCCTAAAATCTTTAAGAAATTAAACACAATGATTTAAAATATAAAGCTGCACTTTGTAGTTCTTTGCAAACTAGTTGTATAACGTTGCTACATATCATCAGTACAACTTTAGCTAATAGCACAGCTAAAAGCACCTCAGGGAGTCTTTGTTGGTACCCTGGTTTTCTAATCCAGACCACTGGAGAGAACAGGGTCATGCCATCCCACAACATCTTGAAGCCTGCTACTTGGAGCCTGTTGTGTTGCTGACCTCTGACATTCATGTTTTGGCTTGCATGAGAGAAGAAAATCCCCCAATGTCAATCACAAACATTTGTTTCTTTACCTTTATATTCTTATTGCTACAAGAGGGTCATGGTATATGTTTCATTTACTGATCTCTACCAGTTCTTTTCATCATAATAACAATCTTTTCCGAACCTTCACACAATTTGTTTTTGTGCCTAAACCTTACCAAACCTTTACCAAAGCAGTGGCTGATCAGAAGACATTCATATGAATTATATAATAACAGTCGTTTGTAACAGAAAATGACATGAAAATGACATTGACATATTTTGCCATTGACCTTTTCGCAACTGTTCAGATGCCATTTGTGATTGTTGAGCGCACAATCATCATCAAGTTAACTGAAGAAAAGCTTAGGAATCTTATTTTCAGTAACACTAAATATATTTTGTGATTGTGCAAACTCAATTTCTTGGAGTTATATAATGAAAGCACTACATACACAGCCTCTCATCTTCCTTTTGTGATGGGGGTGGTGGTTTCAACATGTATAATCCAACGCTGAAATGTATATCAATTCCCAAACCTGAAGAACCTACAACTTGACCACAGTACACTGTGATGCAGAAGTATAATTCCAATTTAGCCCTAGCATGTAAAGGCTAACTCTGCGCTTAAGTGATTTTCAAACCCTGAGCACATAGGTGATGATTTCCTTTATTTAAAGCTGAACTGATAGGCCTCAACTAGCTCCATCCGTGACCCAGCGCTGAGCCTTATGTGAAAAGCTCTCACGTTGTTATACAGTTTTGAAGCTTTTCATCTTATTTCAGTAATTACTGAGATAATATCCCATACCAAGGTTTTTACTTTGGCCAAGATTATCATACTATTAAATTCTGCTATCAGCACATTCCTAGCTGTGCCTCTTAACCCTACTTTACGCCCACAGATATTCAATTTGGTTTCCTTTTTATTAAGATCCCCATTAGCTGATACAGAACAGACAGCCCATCTCCTGAGTAACAGGCTCTCATACTAATCCTTACAAACCTCACTGCTGCTCATAAAGACAGCCAGGCCCTGCTCGCATGTGAAACACAATCACTTCATTCACTGGTTCAGTTAATCTAAAGCTCTATCTGGGTCACACAAGTATGAGAATATCAAGCATTTCCAACTCATACAGGGAAATAATGTCAGCACATACAGGCCAACAGAGCATGGAGGCAATATGACCTCACATGCCAAGCAACAAGATAAGGCAAGGCACATAACTGACGGCAGACTGGAGTTTCCGTTATCCTAACAGTTCTCAGAGACAGCTGCTCTGGAGGCAGAAATAATTAAACTTCCATGGAAGGAGTCACAAAAAGTCTTTGTAAAAGTTAGCTAACTGGCAATCTTTTCTCTAAAAGCATGCATTGTAGAATTCAGAATTTTTGATGGGTAGTAGGCTACCTCCATTAACCTGGTGGTATGCTTGACACTATCATGTTGTTGTTACCATAATAATGCATCAGCTTTTTGATACTTGTTTCCATTAAAACACCATAAAACAGTCAATGTTTGCCAAAGAAAGCATTAACTTACTTGTTATTGCTGTTACTTTTTCTTTGCATCGTGCTCATAGCCAACTTTCTGCATTGCCTTCTGGACCAGATCTCAAACCAGGCAAACACAAACAGTGAACATGTAAAGCATCTGATATTTAAAAAGCATATAGAGTAATTTAGATTGGTGTGGAAGCCAGTACTAACCTGGAGGCATTACATTTCAGTTTTCTCTCGGACGTTTCGTTTATTGCCTCCAGCCTTGGTTAGGTCATTATTATTCATGTAGGGGACGGAAACGGAATACAAGAGCCTCTGACTTACAGTATATACTGAAGTCATGTTTTATTTATTCAAATACACCAATAGAGACAAGTCAAGTTTTAGTTGCACTTTTAGTCATTGCTGGATTTTGTCTTGCAGCAATATGTTTTATTCATGCAGTTGGAGTGAATTCTGTTGTTCTGTAGTTTCTCTCTATCAGCTGATCTGAGTCGGTTCACTGGAAGCAGAACTTCCTCTGCAACAGTCCAGAGAGACTGGTCGTGCTGCAGTGACAATGATAACATGTTAACACAGGGCAATGAGGACTTGTCTGTTATGTCTGGATGGTTTAATAGCCTAATGTTGGTTTGGGTTTGAAATTATGAATGAAGTTGTTTTGTAACATCCCAAACTCAATTCAAGTTAGAAATGATCAAATGAAAGTGTTAATAAGACAGGGAGGGACACATTGCACTGCCTTTTTCCTTGTTGAACAGGGCAGAACATTTTGATTTAATTGTTGCTAGGCATAATGTTAGCTTAACACAAACCATGAACTGTACACAACCTGAGAGTCATTTTTTACAGTTGATATGCATGAAATCGAACAAAATCTACAACAACACCAATTTGACTAAAGGCCTGCTGTTTGGTGTTCAGATCATGGTAACTACAGTTGGTAAAGTTCTTCAGCTCAGAGTATCCAGCAAAAGTCACGTAGTTCTGACAATCCAGCAAAAGTCACCCTAAAATGACAATGGAGAAAAAAAGATTTTGTGTTATTGTGGCTCTTGAGTAATTGGAAATTCTACACATAGTATAATACTACACATACTACTATTAGTGTAGCCTGATCTTCATTTGCAACTGTGCCAGTTTAAATTTTTCTTCCCCATATAATTCTTATCCATATTTAAGCTGAAAGAAGGCTGCAGTCCTGTTAGGCCAGAAGATGCCAAACAGTCTTCTTAGGCATCCATTTAGAAATGTGGATCTCCTTCATATCAGTTTTGCTCTCCTGTCTGCATTCCAAACCATTCATTTCAATGGACGTGTTGTTGTTGTTGATTTTAAGCGATATTGCTTAGTCTTCCTTATAAGGGCCCTCAGTGATATTTTGTTAAATGTACAGTAGGAACACAGCGATTGGGCCATCTGTTCACACCAGTAAATGCACTGAAGTCAAATTAAAGTCAGGTCACTGCAGGTGGACAGGAGTTTGCCTTTATATCCTCTTTGAACTCTGCATTGTACGAGCGCACACCTTGAAATCATATCTAAAATATGTATACATCACGTTACATTATCCCTGTCCGTGTTCTTGAACCCCCAGCAGCTTCAGCCCGCCTCTAGCCTTCAAATAGCATACATCTTATTTACATATTAAAGGACTTTGCAGAAACAATTTGGACGCCCTACAGTCTCATACTTAGCTTGTTTGTTTTCATGTTTAAATCCAGCTTTTCAATTCCCTACCTTTCATTTTGCTATTGTCGTTAAAACAAAAACCCCTTTCCCATCACGCCCGCTCTCTCTAAGTCTTCCTTTCATCGTGATCCTCTTCATTGCCTCCCTTTCTTTCTCAAGGTTTATTTTCAACATCGCAAGCCAAGACAGAGAATCGTCACTGTTGTCTTCATTATGGTTGGAGGATTATAAATAAGGAGCCACTGCTGGATGCGTCACTCATGTGAGATAGACAAGGAAAAGGAAAATAAACGCGATAAAATTACACTAAAGGAACGTTTTGTATCTACTTAAGAAAAGCACATCAAGGTGCTTAAAACGTTGAAATCTCGTTCTATGACTGCAATATTTTCAAAGAGACAGCATGCCTTGTTTTCCTGGAAAGCCTTTGCCGTCAACAGTTTTTGCGATAGCCATTGTTTCTCCCATATCAGATATTTTTAAACATTATCGTAGTATATTGTGCCAATGAGTGAACCCAGTGGCTCAGTTTTTCTCTAATCTGACCCTGCTGCTCAGGTGATTTCAGGTCACCATCAGAATGATAATGTGGTTTTGGTGTCTTCTGATCTTCCTCCACTATCCTGCAATTTCATCTTTATTGCCCTCCTTCCAAATTCACTCCGCTCTCCTGTTAGTCTCCCAGGATTTATAAGCCTGTTAGCCTCACTGTACTTCATGCCTCTTTTCTTCTTAGCCATCACTCTCCTGCTCATCTCCTTGATCGTCTCCTTCATTCACCTTCTTCCTACCTTTTTTGTCTTTGAATTTTAAAGATTGACATTAGCTTCAATATACAATAGAGATCCGTCTGATGAAAGAGCTTCCTGCCTTTCTGTGTGTCTCTGTAGGTGTGGATGTGTGGTGGTCGAATGGAGGACATCCCCTGCTCCAGGGTAGGACACATCTACAGGAAGTACGTCCCCTACAAGGTCCCTGGTGGGATCAGCTTGGCGAAGGTAATTCTTCACACTGCACAGTATGCCTCCACGGTTCAGGAGAAAATACAATTCAACGGATCAGATTTTCTGGGTAGCAGAACAGTCTGATAGAAGGGTTCAGTGTCAGCACAATGCTGTCACGTCACCTCTTTCACATCTGAGACACAACACAACAATGTATTAGATTATATTTTAAGTAG
The DNA here is from genome assembly GCF_027596085.1 of Anoplopoma fimbria. Taxonomy (NCBI): domain Eukaryota; kingdom Metazoa; phylum Chordata; class Actinopteri; order Perciformes; family Anoplopomatidae; genus Anoplopoma; species Anoplopoma fimbria. The sequence continues at coordinate 5,348,865 of NC_072472.1, read as the reverse complement.
GATTATTCTCTAAGATTGCAGGGCTAATCAGAGCAAAGTGGGTCTGTGTTGGCTGTTTAAATGCTGATCCATTCAGCTCCTGTGAGCTCAGGTAGCATAAACCAAAGGGTACACCAGCTGTCAGACACTCCTTTGAGCTCCACCACAGTGAAACCTAAAGTATATACAGGAATACAGTTTGTGCTTCTGTTTTGGCAATATTTATCAGATGCATCACGATGTAAAACTCCATTTTAACTGTATTATTATTAGTTATTTTACTATCATGAAATCAAGACAGGTCCATATACTGAGAGTAAAGGGACACTATACAAAAAAATAAAAGGAAACCAATAAACAATGGATGTAAAGGGCAATTCATACTTTCAGAATCTGCGTTTCTGACGTGATCCATAAGCCAGTCAGGGTCCGCTTTGGTTTACGTAATGCATATTTCTTCATTCCAGCTATTTTGTATTGGATTTTTATAAAGTGCCTTGTATTGGCCAAGCTTCAAGAACACACTTCCGATAATGGAGCTCAATATTGTCTTCTTTGTTATCAGTCCCTGCAAGATGTTTTTTAGAGCAGGTATGTTAAAAAAGAGTGTACTCTCCAAGCCCAAGCTTTACCCTGATGACAACGTCAGCTGTTTTATTACATAAACGTATGGTAATTAACCTAAACAACAATCCTGGCTAATGTTAGCACTCACAGCTGTTGGGCTAGCAGCTTTTGGAAGTCTATTGTGACGGGCAATGAGTGGACGGGCAGAATCACCCAGGCGGGTAAGTAGTCGTCCAATCATTACATTTGGGCCGATTAAATGGTTGGACAGGCTTATTATATTTTTGGACAAAGCATTGGATTCACTGATTGTTGACAGGATGTAAGGAATTAAAATACAAATATGAAAAATGTTTTTGAAGAAGATAACCAACCCTACCTTTAAATTAAGTTCACAAAACAGCATTTTGTTTTTTTTCTTTTGGCTGCAATCTGGCTTGATTTTGTTCAGCTCAGGAAATATTTAGCTATTGGAGTACAGGGATTCGGAAATGTAATCTTTGTCGTGCAAATACAAACACACATGCACACGCTATAAAAACAATGTGTGTCATTGAACTGCTCTGAACAGGGAACCTGGAATAAAATAAGGCATAACTGAAATATATGCTCACGAGAATGAGCAAATTCATTTTTATTATCTAATTAGGTTCAAGTGCACAAATAAACAGACTCATTAACAAACATCAGTGCAAACACCTTCTGTATACTTACCCACACACACATCACCCAATGAGCTAGTCTTTAAGTGTTGCACTATAATACATGGCAGCATTTACTAAGTACCATCCTCATTCTCCTCCACGCACAAAAGCACTTTAAAGTCGGTTCAGCATCTACTAACAAAAGACCGCCAGACAAGAGGCAGCAGTTTGCAGTGTATCCACGATCTACAGTTTATAGCTTTTGCAGGTGTTACTGTGAAGAATGAGCTCAAGTTTCTTTGTTCCTTGTACGCTTCAAAGAACATACACAGAATGACAAATTGTCTAAAAGGGCTAAATCATCTGGAGGGTTGCCTAAACTATTCATTAAGTATGCGTCAGGCGCAGCTTGGAACTTGGCTCAGTATGCAACAGAAAGGCACTTGCCTTTGTTTTGACTTTTTATTCTGACCAGCAGTCTTAAAACTGAACCCTTAGGGGAATGCTGATGGTCCTGAATTTGTGACCTTGCAGATAAAGGAGAAAATGTATACAAAGGTACTTAAAAAATGAACTCGCTCCCTGCATGCATCTCTCTAATTTTTATCATTCTTCAAACCTTTTCTTTTTTTTATTGATGTGCTACAGTATTTCAACTCAATTCATGCAAACCAAGTAATAAGGTCAGCTTTAATACAGTTGGCCCAAAATGGATTTCAATGGTAGACTGTTCTAAAAGCTGCAGCCAAGTAGCAAAATGTTTCTGTTGATGTTCGAGGCAGAGTCAATAAATGGATGCCAAAGCTGGAGCAGACTCCCTGAGACCAATCTGCAGTGCTAACAGCAATCATTTATGTTCACAAAACAGTCTAATGTGGTTCCACAAGATCATCCTCACTGCCAGGGACTGTGGGATATGGTGTTTATTTGTGGGAGGCTCATAGACATTCTGGCAGACTTGAGATGACTGCTAAGAAAAGTACACTGCTTAGTGAATTAATCTATCCGACTGACTCTCTCTTTGATTCCATTTCAGAACCTGAAACGCGTGGCAGAGGTGTGGATGGACGAATATGCGGAATACGTCTACCAGCGCCGGCCCGAGTACCGACACCTGTCAGCTGGAGACATGACGGCCCAGAAGGAGCTGAGGAACCGCCTCAACTGCCAGAGCTTCAAGTGGTTCATGAGCGAGGTGGCCTGGGATCTGCCCAAACACTACCCAATGGTGGAGCCGCCTGCTGCAGCTTGGGGAGAGGTGAGGAGTAGTTTATGACACTGCTTGGATAAGTGTGGTCCAACATAGATGTATCACAGATTGCATGGAGAAGAAAACGTACAGAGAAATACACAAAAAATTGGAAATGTTCATGACCAACAACGATAAACCAGCAGAGCACACACTCATCATCGTAGCTTAACTTATTATCTAAACTCACTCTTAATGTATCAATAAAAAAAAACTGTGTATTGATTAGACCCTAGAAAGTTGCAACATCTCTAGTTCTTGAACACTTCAGTAAATCAAACTTCATTTTCACCGCACATTTAATCGTTTCAGGGGTCTACTGTATATGCTCTAATGCACACCTGACTGACAGGTGCATGGGAGAAAGAAATCATCTGATGTCGAGGTGATGTCATGCCTTCCAGCCCTAATTTTCTTTTTGTTTGATGTGTGCCACCTGCTCTGACTACCCGAGTTTAAAAGCCCATCCTCCACCCAGTAGCACTCTCACTCAGCCACTCTCAGCTCTGCAGGAGCAGAGTCTTACATCAAAACTTAATTTTGTTCTTTGTTTTCTTACATTTATCTAATGAATTCAGTTTTTCCCCTTTTTATAGCGTCCCTTGAGCCAGGGTCATAACACATACATACATGCAATTGTAAAACCAACAGAGGAGAACAATACATAATCCGTAGCAGATACGAGACGCCGCAGTCAGTGAACCCTGTAAACCTTCAATACAACACGTGTGAATCCCTGCCAGCACTAGAGGTCCTTGAGCATACGGTCATGAATGAGCACAGAAAAATAAGGCTGTGGGTCCGGCAGTATGCAAGATTAGCCTTGGACAGACAGACATTCTCAGAGAAACACACACGCACACACACACACACACACACACACACACACACACACACACACACACACACACACACACACACACACACACACACACACACACACACACACACTACCGAATACATAATCTCCCGGTGGAGATAATAATAAGGCAATTAGCTCTCACTGTCAGCACTAACACAGTTATTTAAAGTTTATACATGACTGTTGAAGGTCCTCCACCTTTTTTTTTTTATTTCTAAAATAAAAATAAAATCTACAGAGAAAAAGTAAGAGGAATAACATTATCAAACGAATGAGAAAATGTGTAAAAACTGCTCCATAGCTAAAAGCAAAGTTAAAACAGTGTTTTTATCCTTTCGTTTGAAAATGTCAGCTGTTTCCACCTCCCATTAAATTGTCTGGAAAACTTTTTTTAATGCCTAAAGGCGTCTTCCCCAACTCTGGCTCTCAGAACAACCAAACACTTTAAAATGAGTACGATACTTTGTGATCTTAAAACAGACTAGACTTTATACATTGTTAAAATGATTGTGTCGTTCATACAAATCGCCTCTTTCAACTAAGGTGGGTGGAGGCATGTACCTAATGCTAGACACAGGCAGGAAAACTATTCATCTACTAATTATACTTTAGCAGAATAACATTTATTGCTGTGTGATTGGAATAGGCTTTGGATTGATCTTCATCACAAACCCAAGGCACAAATCATGTTCAATTCAACATAGGAGTTTTGATTCAAGTGGAGTGTAATACTAGTGGGAGTTTTCCAAGTTGAAAGTTGGGTGTGCATCGGGCTGGAGATAAGGATAGCAAAATTCCCAGTGGTAACAACAGACAAGAAACAGTGATGAAACATGTTTGCAACAACACAGGATGGTTTCCTTCTCTTCCTGCATGCTGAAGCTATCATCAGAGCATCATGGGTCCACACCAAGGGGCCAAACATTCCTTTGGGCCCTCCAAGTGTAAAAAAAAAACCCAAAATGTTGAATATATAGTGGGCACAAATGGCAAACCAACAGCAAGTTCCTCTGAAATGTAGGTACATTTCAAGTAGTGTATTAAAAAAAGAAAGTTTGATCAAACTATTGTTAAAAAAAAGGACTGGTGAGGATATATACTGAAATAGGATTATTTTACGCAGATCCAAAGTCAGTATTGCCCACATTTCATTTTAAAAGTCGTACAAGAAATGTGATGAAATACGGTGGTAAATGTTTAACAAAAAAAAAAGCCACAACACACATGATCTGCAATAAATGGAAGTTTCAAATGGGACCTAAAAACACAAGTGCCTATGAAGGCCTTAATCCAGACATGATTTTGCTGGATTAAAAACAATATCTGATGGGACCTCTGCTGTGACAATCCATAACTGAAGTGCAAGAAGTCCCTGTTTCTGTGACTCCATGTGTTTGTGTTTGTGTGTCTCATAGATACGGAACATGGGCAGTGGGATGTGCATGGAGATCAAACACTTTGTTTCAGGGAGCCCCATCCGCATGGAGAGCTGTGTGAAAGGGCGGGGCGAGGTGGCCTGGAGTCATGGACAGGTGAGGGTGATTCATTACACTTTCTCTAGCAAAACGTCTCCTGACCTTGGAGTTTTTCATACATACAAGGTGCTGCACTGCATATGATTTATCTGAAAGGACCTTGACTATCATGCAGGAGTTAATGAGTAGCTGACCCCCATTGGGCCAGTTGTTTCAGAACCGAAGCACAGGCCCGAGTGTCCTTGTGAACGTATTACGGTATATTCAGACGCTCAAGCTTGGCTCTTAAGAAGGCAATGTCCGCCATTCTGTTGGTGCAACACTTTGTTTGAAATAAAACGTGCTGACCTTAATGGATTGCCGTGGGATTGTATCCCAACAATAATGGGCCAGCAGATGAATCTTAATTCATTGTTCGACGATTCTGCTATAGTTTAATAGAAATATTACGTTTCTGCTAATGTTAGCATGCCAATATGCTAAAGCATGCTAAACCTTACTGTACATGGGCAACTTAACATTACTGCTAATCTTTGCATGGATATATGCTAGTATGTTCAGGCTGGTCTCATCCAGCATTTGTAGCTATACCTACAAAAAATAGTGTGCCATAATGGGTTGCTGGATTTTGAAGGATAACATTTTAAAAATGAAGAATAACTTTTCGTAGGATATCATACGAACGTTTGTGTGAGCATACGTTGACTTGTTACACGATACATTTTGGATTTCAAGTGATGACGTGTCTGTCATACAAAGTCTAAAATACTGCCCTTGTGCACTAAGCCTCAGAAAGCCCCCTTGAGACTCATGTAGCTTGTGAGCCTCGTTCACCTTCTGTATTCTTTAAGCAGAGATGCAGTGATGCACAAAAAGCATGATCTGAATGAATCAAGTCAAAATTCTGTAGCCCGTAATCACAGGTTTGATTCAAATAGATTTTGAAACTGTGCAACGCACTATCCTCAAACATTTAAATCAGACCTGGCAAACAATACGGATAGAAACCTCAGGAAGAGCAACAGAGGAGTGAAACTGTATGATGTTTCATTACAGTTGAGATGTGTTCCCTTCAGGTGTTAACATTCGGTTGGAGGGAGGATATCAGGGTGGGCGACCCCATGCACACAAGGAAGGTCTGCTTCGACGCCGTCTCCCACAACAGCCCCGTCACCCTGTACGACTGTCACGGCATGAAGGGGAACCAGCTGTGGCGCTACAGAGAGGTACGGTAGAAGAAAGTGGAGACTGAGAGTTTGAACTTTAAGGAGGCATTGACAGCTGTATCCTATTTCCAGCCCTCGAACTGTGTCGCTGTAGCAATTTCTTTGGTCAGCTAAGCATCATTTCCGTCAATTAATGAATAATTTCAACATAATGGTGACCATCTGTTAAACATCTAACTAAACTGACTGAATCTGAAGGAAAAACTGCAGTGTGCATAAACAACAGATGTTACACTTACCCTGATCATTTTCCTTGAAAGTCGCAATTTGATGTGATTCTAGCATCTTTCAGATTATTCTTCTGGAACTTTTTCATTCGACAATCCTGGGGAATTTGATGCTTTCAGCCCATTCATCTCAGCTTCCTCCACTCAGATATGTGGAACGGATGTCTGCCGCAGGGGCACTTTTTTTGATACTATCATTGGGCCTGCAAAAGTCAGACATTTTAGAAATACCTAGTGGCTTTAAAGCTACTCTAGTCAACATTTTTGATCTTAGTGTAACATTTAGAGAATTTTTCAAAGAGCCACTTATTTCCCTTAGGAGTTTATGAAACAGAATTTTGGAACAGATTAAAATACTTTCTCTTTCTCTTTCCTCCAGGATAAAAGTCTGTATCATCCCGTCAGTAACAGCTGTATCGACAGCAGCCCGAGCGAGCGGCGAGTCTTCATGAAGACTTGCGACCCCTCCTCTCTCAGCCAGCAGTGGCTGTTTGAGAGAACTAACGCCACCGTGCTGGAGCTCTTCAACCGGCGCCAATTGAAGCCACCGGACGGCGAGATGTGGCGTCTTCCGCAGAAAAAGACCATGACACAATGATCACGTTTGATCAGGTGAATAATCCTGTTTTTCCTCAGGAACAAAATGGTGATCTGATTCAAGTCATATTTTTGAAGGATTTGTTGAGGAAAAAGAAAAACAGAATAACGTTGGCCCCATCCTTTAAAGTGTCTCACTCCAGATAAGAATGGAAGCTACATGTGAATAACGTGCTGGTTCAGAAACAGCGCCCCGTGGCATAGCAGAGATCCAGTGTGACGGCTGAGAGCAGAAGAGCTGGTCAGACCACACACAACAACACCCAGAATACAATCATACAGCATGAGCTTGTGATGAGGAGGAAAGGTAAACGAAAATCACACCATTTCCAAATTCATCATATCCCATTCCACTGTCAATTGAAGTTAACTTACTTTAAAATACTGATAAACAATGATTAAAAAACACCATTTCATTCGATGCTTGTGTTCTGTCCTTCCACAGGGTTGGAGAACCGAGGTGAAACCTGATTGTCCCGTGGAAACTTGGAAAACACAGAGCTCTTAAAGACTGAAGTTTGGACCTTTACGTGTTTCCAAGAGTCAAAAACACAAACACAACCTCTGCTGGATTTAATGGATCGTCTCTTCTTCTGCCTTTTTTCACCTTGTCTTTTTCAATTGTTGCCTTAACAATTCCACCAATGGGAAATACCTTCTCCTTATGTTTTCATCCAAGGTACCAAAACAGCATATGGGGACACATGATGGACTTTTGCAAGCCAAAACTCTGAAATGACCTGGAAACTATTTGAAACAATTATTCCTGCACAGTGTGCAGATGAACTGCAAGAATCTATTTTATAGAAGGAACACCATCTTGTACAGACTCATCTTTAAAGTGCCATTTATTTTTCTACTGAGCAATAAAGCAACAAAGTATGTCCATTACTACAATTTATTTATTTTTATTTAAATCCTTATAGTGCTTTGTGCTGTCTGATAATTTTACCGCTCACACGTTCATGTCTTTTTAGCCAGGATACATGACATATATACTGTTTTGGTTAACTCTCCCCACTATGATGGCAATTTCAGCTTAAGCAGACAGCCGTTTTCAGTAAAAAAAAAATGTTATGTCATGTAATCACGTGTCAGAAGTCATAATCTGCCAGTTTACTGTTGTTTGATTTGCAACAGGTGTTGAGTACAACACACTATAGCTGTTGCAAAGAAAGAAAAAAAAAAGACAATACCGGGGGGGTCTTAGCGGGTCACAGATCCCTTGATTGACACTTGAGAACACCTGAAAGCCTAAACCAGAACTAAACCAGAACTAAACCAGAACTAAACCAAAAATTGTTTTCACTTTCAATTGTCACTAAAAGTATTCTCAAAGTAGAATATAGAATAGAAAACTATTGTTGAGGTGTTTTCTATAATATTTCCATTGAATACAAAGTTTTTTCGAGGACAACATTTTGGCATTGGAAGCTTTCTGTTTTGCGTTTGTTGTCAGGATAGTATTGACCGATCAAGTTCGAGCAAGCTTTGGTTGAATGCTAGTCAATTCCATGACGTTTAGCTTTTTGTTGGTTTACAATTTTCTGGTTAACTGGCTATATTATTAATTGGACTGCAAACAATGAGCAGCACATAGAAGAGGAAGTCTTGGCCTGGATATCCTCTGGCTACACCAAAACTCCAGAAATGTAGCCCCTTGCCTCCAAAGGCGTGTCCGTCATCAGACCAAAAGCCAATGGGTTCAGAGATTTGTAACATTACTAAAGAACATTTTCCTTTCTTCACATGAAAAGGTTGGATAGCCAAATTAAAGTCCAGAGTCATAGTTGTAAACATTTGCTTAGAAAGTTATGGTCTCTGCACAAAAGTAAATTGAGAAAACAATACGACCAAAAGAAAATGTGTTTACACTTGCCAAAGAAACATCGATTTGTCACTCTCAGTCCTGGTTCTCCATAAATTTGGCGTTGTGCATCTGGAAAACATGGAGGTTGGAAACTGGGAGAATTCCGACCTCCGATTTGTCTGGAACTCAGTGTAAGAGCTGTAGATATGCAGTGTACATTAACATTATAACGAAATTAAGCTATGCAAATATTTTTAAATTATCAGACAGTGTTTCCACTCCTGCACTGTTAAGTTGACTAATCCGATCCTTAACTCAGCACCTGTATATGAGCACAGACATCTGATAAAACCAAGGTCACACAAACTCATCATCTCTCTTCAGTCTGGAAAAGGAAACCTGTGCAGCGAGCTAACATCCCTCTACAAAGGACAGCAGCTGCAGAGGTCCAAAGATCATTTGCCACTTGGGTTGAGTCATCAACCTGAGTTGCAATTCCAATACTGCGAGTATGAGTCTGAGGATCTTGGTGGCTGTTTAATGCCACCAAGATTAAACTAGGAAACAGCGGAAGCCACTGCATATAACCATGGTCGTTTAGCACAGTATTGCACTCTGCTTACCAGAATTTTCATATTAGTCCTCACCCCTTTTCTTATTATCCTCACCACAGAATTCAGAAATCATGCATCCAACACTTACTTATTTCATTACATCTAAAAAAAATGCTTCAGCACAAGTTTTTTTCTGCTCCTTTATGCAATTTGCGTTCTGCCTGGCCTAGAATTGAATCCTCTGCTTTCATCACTTGCAGCTCTCAAAGTCAAAGAAGTATCAAAGATTGAGCATACTTCTCATTTCAAAACATTCTCGATAAACATAAATGAAAACTCATTTTTCTTTCTTTAAATATCTGAATGGATGTGTTTTGATGATCACTGAAATGAACTATTGATACAGACACTTATGTCTGAAATTATTTTGAATTAATAATATTCCCAGGCGCTTTTCCACCCAATTAATTCAAGCTTAAATAAATTATGAAGGAAACACTGGTTGTGCTGCTCTCAAGTGAAATGAGTTTGAAGTGACTAAATGTTTTTTGAAAAGACGAATGATTGAAACTTTGACATCTCAAGCTCTAAACAAATGCAGACACAATCAGAAGTGAATGTTCAGTAATCTTCACAATTACTGACTCTATGCTGTATGTGTAATGCACTGTGTCGAGTCCATTTTTTAAAGAGGGAGAGACCCATGGCACTGTCACTTAAATGCCATTTCCATATGCCTCCATCATATTATGATCCTACAAATTGCACGCAATCTTTTTGATGACGTGCAATATGAACATCAGAGGGCATGAAATGGAAAGATAGATGCAAGCCACAGACAAAAACTGAAAGAAAAAAAAAATGCTAATTGAATCCTGCCCCGACTGGGAAAAAACCTTTTTGCTTTTTCAGTGTTAACTTTTATCTTTCATATCCAGAAAATATATTTTGCTGAAGGATGACAAGCAACTTTTTATTAGTCTATGTGTAAATCAGGCTAATGGTTCCTAGAAGTCACATGTAGGGGATTGGACTGAAAGAGTCCTCAAATGAAATATGAACTGAATACTGGAGAAAGTGCAGTTTCTCTGTCTGGGGGAAACGCTTGCTTCAAGCCGTCTGACTAATAACAAAACGCTCCTCCTTGCTTTTAATTCGCTCAGTCCAGGGAGCCAGGAGAGGTGTGACAGGCCTGCTCTGCTCATGACCTATCAGCTGAATAATTACAGCTAACCTCCTTCTCCACAGGGCTTTGCTGCTATAAACGGCCCCGCTGTCACACACTAATGGGAAATCGCGGCCGTGGCGGTGTCGCAGTGGCAGGCTGGAGTCATCGGGGACCTTGGTTGGACGTATTCGGGTCAAATCCTTTAACACTGCTCGCTGTTTAAAAAGGCAGATTGGAGCTGTTCTACGACGGTGTTTTCATGACGTTGCTCCTTCTCCGTGCGGATGTCAGTCTGGACGCCATTGTTTTTCTGTTTACACTTTCATAGAACTAATGCACATTAATATTTCATATAACGGGTGACACGTGAAGCCGGACTGCAGCCTGAGACTAAGCACAAAAAGCCTCAGACTTACATCGCACCGGAGTTTACTACCGTCTTTCTACCGTTTACCTAATCCAAAATCTAAAGGACCATTCATCGGGGGAAAGAACACTGCTAACATCAGTTTGGAGGCTACATTACTAATTAGCTCATCAGCTAGCATCTTGAACAGCTAAAAATAAATCTGCAGATCTGTAATTTATTTCACTGCTAATAAAACTGTCTGTTTTTACTTAGCTCTATTTACAATCACAATTTATTTTCATTGCATCTCTGCTAAGCTATCAAACACAAACAACAAACCCGCCCACTCAATGGCCTTGAAGGCTAAAAGAGTGATATTTGATTAGATGTAGTTTGTTTCTCTTAATGCTTTGTGACAGTAAACATGTTTAGCTCCGGGGGAAACAACTCGTGTCAGGAGTTAATTATTTGACTAAACTTCCTACTAAGCTGACCTGTCGATTGAGTCGACATGAAGCTCTGTTGTTTTAACAATTGCAGCCTGTTTGCAAGCTATTTGGACAGCTCAAGGTCTCCTCATACAACGGTATGGAAGATATCTTACAAAAAAGTTACTCCTCATTTTTGGTGCGTTTCCCTACCAAAATTCCAGCAACACATGTCAATTTCCGCACATTGCATGCAGTCTTATCAAAAAACACTTTGTGGCGTCATTAAGTACGGAAGATACTTGACAACAGCGGTCTTCTGGTTGAAAGACCAGATTTTTGTTTCAAGATTTTCACATTATATTGTCAATTTGTATAAAGTTTTCATTGTATCCTTCCTCCCATTCAACATAACATGTCGTCCCTGACTCTGCATATTTTTGGCATCACTATTCTGGCTGTGAAGCTAATACTTTTTTTTCACTCCACAATGTGTGAGGCTCAGTGACTTAGCTAAATACCTGTTGTTATATTTACATAAACCCATTCAGCCTGGGTGGGTAAATCACAGACTGGAGCTGCAGAATAACAACCGTGTTATGACAGCGACGAGCAGAAACTGCAGCTCATTGTACTGCAGTCAGTCAACTCGCTGTTGCTGGCGACACACACACATGCTGCTGTCACCTCCGTCTTTGAGAGGATTTATACAGCGTGCTATAAATTCTGTTCAGGTTGCCTCCACCTAGGCACGCGTCCAAAAGCACGTCCAAAAAGCCAAACTGCTCTTTAGAAAGAGAAAGCCATAAAGAATAGAGTTTACAGCATAAAGCCAGGTCCAAACTAGTCTTTATTTTCTGTCCATTTACGAGAAAAAAACTATTTATTGTTGAAATGTAGTTTTTCAAACCCTTAAGGCAGCCATTCTTTTGTAGTTATTTTACTTTATTGTGAAAATCAACTCACAAAGAAACTTGCTGGAGTTCAGTATTCTATCACAATGAACAGCATTTCAGCAGAGCAATAATCAGGACTTGAAAGGACCATGAAGCATATTCTTCAGGTAAATGGCAGATAGACCTACTTTAAATCACTTACTTCTCGGTCAGGCAGTGATCACCTATACTGTGTTTGAAAACAGCTAAACTGGCAATGAACTTCTCATTATTTTTTGTTGATTTGTTCCTATTAAAAAACACAGAGGCTAGTACAAGAAAGTAGGCAGATGTCGCCATGGTAATATCCTCTTTTATTTTGATCAAGATGATGGTATCATAGCATGCTGATGTTGCTGAAGTTTTAAAGTGCAGATAGATTTGTACAGTTTGTATGTTTCACCACTCTGTTAAGTTCCCTGCACTCCAGGAGGTATTTTTGTGGAATGTATTCTCTCTGTGTACTTTCTCTCTGTGTGACATCTCTCCATGTCTACTAAACTTGGTAACTTCTTACATGTCCCAGAGTGCCTTCCAACAGTCCCCATACAATTGGCATGATAATGCTTTCAGCAACACACATAGCCACAGACAACAATGTTGACAGGAGAGAGGAGTAACTCTGGTCTTTTTCCACTACTGTGTTCCTAAAATGTATTGTTAATATGAATCTATGTGCTTAATTATCTACAATGATGATGGTTTAACATTGGTATGATATGGAAGGTCTAAAATAAGGACTCAATAAGCGTGACTTTCCCTATTTATTTGGCCTCCTTTGGCTTCCTCCCTGTTTGAAATTCATTTTCAGATAATTGGTGTTTTTTATTGATCTCCTTAATCTACAGGGTGACATATTCATAAACTGTAACCATGGCAACCCCGAGCCAATTCTAATCAATCCACACACTTTTTCAAACCACTGTCGCCCTTCAATTCCTTTTTTTCCCCTCTACAAACAACAGATCTAATGCATCGCGCACATCCTCATTTTTAGGTACTCATCACCCCCACAATGGAATCAATCCCAGGTAGGATAAAAGAAAGAATGAAGTAAAATATGGTAATTCTTTCGTTGAAATAAAAGATCTATAATGAAAGGGTAAGAAAACTCCCTTTAAAAATAAGCATATTGTCATAGTACTACCCTGAGCCTTCCACTTAGCACTTATTGTATTCGTATCAGTTTGTAGCACTTATTGTATTCGTATTAATTTGCTTCTGCACTATACTTTTGCTCTGGTTTATGCTTTTAGATGCTTGTTTAAGAAAGGAGATGCACTTATGACTTCTGGTGACTAGTAGTTCTCTTGAATACCTATGTTGAATACACTTCCTGTAAGTCGCTTTGGATAAAAGCGTCTGCTAAATGACTGTAATGTAATGTAATGTCATATTTTTCTTTCGCCATCCTTGGGTACATGATGAATGAGTTTTGCTGAAACAAGTAAGATAAATTGCTAAACAAATGAAAGTAATTTACATTGAAACATTAGACAGGGAACTGAAAGTTAAATGTCTTGGCAATCAGAGCAATGCGTTCTAGATTAAACACTAGCCATCTGACAAGGAGGTAGAAACAAAGCCCGACTACTGTAATGTTCAATGCACCCTCGGCACAATACAAATGTGTTGAACACAACTACGATAAGAAGATGAAGATATTGTTATTTGTAGTGCAGCACACATAAAATATCAAAATCATGTGGTCAACAAAATCATATGGGTTCATTTTTAACATTGATTTGCTGAATACGTTTAATTTAAAATCTTCGTGTAAATAGTCCATTTTTTAATCACGTAAAAGGCAGTGGCTAATAGAACAAGTTTTAAGCCTCAATTTAGCAGATGAAAACATTTAGGAAAACAGTGCGAAGATCTGAGGATGAGGTTGAGGCTACAGGTTTTTCTGCATTGCCCGGGAAGCATGAATATTCTGAACATTTATGATTATTTTGTACAGTGGGGGAAAGGTCAAAGAAATTAACATTATTCCGCTGGCAACCATGAATATTAAAAGACAATGGTATGGAAATCGGGACATTCATTTTCTAGTGACCTTGCATGGACCGAAGTTTAGGTCAATGGTCATTTTTCTCTCTGACAGTAGCACTAGATGGAAGGTCAAGGCTTCACCAAAATCATTTAGATGCATCTTCTGGTGACTGCAAATGTCCAAATCAGGTCTGTGAATTGTTAAATTATGCGGACACTTACCTGAATCTCTAACTCAAGTCAAACCTAAGAAAAACTTAGATAGCCTAGACAACATTTATTGAAAAAAAAAAAAAAAAAGCCTCAAAGTACCAGCTACTGCTGAAAAGTGAGGATTTGTAGAAGAAACAATCACAGCCTGCAATTGTAAATGGGTTTTGGCAAGGATGAACTGACCGTCTCATCTGCCATAACGGCTTTGTTATATTGCTTTCACGTTAAATTAAATGCAGCTGCAGGAAAAACAAACACATTTACTACTTGGTTTATTCAGAAACCCATTCACTGCAGGCGCTGACAGAGGGTTTTCAGAAACTCATCCTCTGGAGTCTTATTCAAGGGACTAAAGCTAAACTCAAGCTTCCCTCCAACACACACCCTTCACTCTGATTTCCTTGCCTGGATGTTTCTTACAAAGACCAACCCAATCAGATTAATGATGATGAATTGATGTCTATGACTGAAGGGGGAAAAAGCATATATACATAACCTAATATCAGTAGTATTAGGATTAATATTACATTAGTATATTCTCTGGATTATTTAATTGTGGGAAGTGGGAACTTCACCCATTTTACACATGTGTCTTGAGGACTATTCTTGTAACTTTTTGAAACGGACAGTCCAACATTCCCACCCACTTTATGCTGTGTTTGGCCTTTGGCCAGCTTTTCTCCAGGCCTTCCAATATGGCCTTTCCCAATTGGTTTGAACGCTTGATCCTAATGCGAACTTCTTCTTTTCACTCATAACTGAGCCCTTTGCAATCAATTCCTAACTAAGACAGCCAGCAAACACAACACAGCTGCCTGCCTGAGTTTGATGAGAACACTGAGACCGAACCAAACTGTAAATGTGCCGTGAAACTAAAACTTTGAGTCAAATGAGGCTATAAAAAGCACTGTAAACTGGGCGAAGTGGCTGAGGATTTTCTCTATGGTTTCATCCTAATGAGCTTTTCGTGTTAGATTAATTATTGATATCAAAATATTGATACGTGTACGCTTAACTTTTCCAATCCAAGCCAAATGCTTCCCATCTCCAATGTATGTAGATCCCTCATCGAAAATGTGTAAAGTGAGTAAATCTTCAGACTTTACATTGTAAACATGACCTACTTTGTTCAGTTTCATCCGGCACATAAAATTCATTAATCCTTCATGGAGCAATTTCTATTGCAGACATTAAATCAAATACTCACACACACACACACACACACACACACACACACACACACACACACACACACACACACACACACACACACACACACACACACACACACACACACACACACAGAGCAACCTTCAGAAACTTGCTTCACGTTCGGCAGCATGAATGTGTCCCATAAAGAAGCGTGAAGAGTGAAGAGTCTCTCTAATGCGCCCGCCTCGCCTCCATTCAGTGTCCCCAAAACGCTCCGACTTGTCAGAGTAATTTTCTTCACTTGAAATTAGCTGCTTCTAATAAAATTATAATTCAGTTATTACAAGCACAGTAACGCCTCAAGTGCTGCCCTAAGCCCTGTCTGGCTTATGGAAATGTATCCTCCAGATGCACTTAAGCCTCATGCAAATGGATTTTAATTTGGTGGAAATTGGTTCTCTTCATTAACGCGACATTACCCGAGCTGGGAATGGAATCTCACCATTCGTCAACACACATTGACATCGGTTCAATTTGGCTGAAGGAGTGCCTTAAAGGACGCTGAGGTCGCTCCACTTGGCAATACTCATTTGGGGTTCCTACGAAGTCAATAACTTCATTTACACCAAATGATTTATGCAAAAAACTTGCTCTGTTTCCAGCTGCTCCAGTTATGGCTTGACATCTATTTCAGGAAGGAGAGGAACTGTGACTGAGGGAGAAACCACGACAAACGCATGTATCAGGATGCATCGAATGCACTGTTGTGGAGAAGATAGTGCATTTTAGAGTGTTTAGGTGATCTTTGATGAAAAATAGATGCAGAAAAAAGTGCAAATTGATGTATCTCATGACAGCCTGACAGCTTTTTTTGTAATCTGTCACATCCAGGCTTTTTCTTTCCATAAACTGCAAGTGTTTACAAATATACAAACAGCTCGGAGCACAAGCTGTCTTCTGTATTTTAACGCCCTGAAATATTAAATATTAGCACTAGTCCTCATGAATTTAAGATGGATTCTCACATTCGCTGCTGCTTTTCCGGAAGCCGTCAGCATGTTTATTGTGAAAGGAGACTCAGTGAGAGATCATTACTGTAACCTGATTCAGTCGACGTGTGAGTCCTGTTCAAGTGTACTTGAGCGAGCCACTAACGCCACAACATTAGTCATAGTCACTATGCAAATCAAAGTGGAGCCGAATGTTTTCCTGAATGCATTTTCAAACTGCATCTCTGCATCAGTGTTCTTTGGACCATTCCTTATGTCAAAGCAGTTGATATATTCTCCTAAGAGTATGAATTAAGAAATATTCATGTAAGAGTCCCTAACGCTCTGTCAGCGGGTAGAGGTTGTCTTTACAGAAAGAATGACATCATTGTTTCAAGACATTCAGGCTTAAAAAAAAACAGGATTATTTCTAACAAAAAGCATTTTCCAGTCAAAAGGCCAAGCTCAATAACTGAATGTTTTGTCGCTGTCCATCTTTGAGTGGAGGATGGCTGCTCTGGTCTTGAAGAAGCTAGCTGTTGTTGTTGCTGTGATAACAGCAATCGCCGCAGGTAATTGCATGGCATACTGCAAGCGATGGCTGAGCCTAAGATTCTATCAAATCAATCTGTGTCAGACTGCACAATATCACTTTTGAGGCAGGTGAGATTGTGAGATGGATGCCTGGTATGACACATCATTAACTCGCATCACCCACCTGCACCACTCTCATTTTGAAAATGACAAAGAAAAAATAACAAGCACTGGCTTGTGACCATATGGTGCTTACCCAGGCGGCGTCCTCAGGTTCTGATGAGTGAAGCCTATGCGGAAGTGTGTTAAAATGTTGCATTCTCTCTTCTGACCAACAGGAGGCAATTCCTCCAGTTGCAAAAATAATTCAGATTGTATAGAAATCAATGAGAAATTAACCGTACTTCTCACTTGATTAATTACCTCAGTAAAGCTTGTAAATTTGAGTTTATGGTCTCAATCTCTAGTTTCTAGTCTTCTTCAATACAGCATGACGTTCATTTAGTAAATTATGGTCCCATTTAATGTCAAATAGACCATAAAGCGGAATATGCCTTAGGGCGGGCTTACTGTGATTGACAGGTACCATCTGATACCAGAGTGGTATACTGCGTCTGTACTTCACTCCTCAACATTCCAAATATGGTAACTTCCGTACATTGGCTGCAAAAAAAACCCCAACAGGGCGACGGTTATAATCCAAGGTGGCGACGGCGAAATTGCTGAACTCAAGGCTTCATAACGGCAGTCCACAAACCAATGGATGATGTCACGATGACTATGTAAACTTCTTATATACAGTCAATTTGCTTACGTGAATATAAGGCAAGATGAATTTGTGTGTTTAAAACCAGAAACATCTTAAATCGTTTAATGTCTATGCTGCTGGGCTCATCCCATAATTCATTAGTCAAAGCAGTGTAAGGTGTTATGCTGATTGGCTTCTCGGTAAAATATTTGTGCCATCATTTTGTTAACACAAACTTATCCCTTGCTGTTCACGCCATTGTGAAGCGCTGCATTTTTCTTTTTAAGGGAAAGTGGCTGTCCCATGCAATCACTCAGAGCTAGATTATTCAATCAACCTGTGCTGATGTTTGGCATCTTCCCTCCTGGGCAACTTTGATCAGAAAAAAAGGGCTTTTCGAAATCTGCTAATAAATTTAATCTCGGTGTGATGCGTAGACCTGAAGAAAATAAAAGTTCCAAGTCCTTGAAGGAAGTTTAGGATTTTATGGATTATTACACAAAACAATATGCAACTCTCTTAGTGCCATTGTAGTGTAATCAGTTGCTTTCATTCACATAGCAGCTGTGAGGACATGCGTTGGTGGATGAGCAGCGGGGGTGGATGAAGATACAGACTGGAAGCAGCATCTTCACTTTAACTCTCCTGTATCCTCTGAGCGGCACCGAGGTCCTCTAAGCCACCTGAATCGGTGGCACATATCTTAATTTCAAAACTTGAATATGTAACTGTTTAAAACGAGAAAAATAGCAGACGAAGTTGTATCGGTGAATTCCGTGTCTACTGCATGAGCTGAAACAATCCCATAACGTCTTTTGTTCTAGAACAGTCGCTTTATATTCAACAAAGAGCTGAGGTTCATGGTCTTGATGCCCTTCTTCGTCTCGCTCTTATAGTCACACAATTTATTTTCCATCCTTGTCAGAATCTTTGGCTCAGAACTGACAGAATTAATAGCTTCTTTCACATGTCGCCATTCAATACTTTTTCATTCTGTCGTTGACATGTGAACTATGGCCGCTGCATAAAGAGTTTATTCACTGACAAACTTTTCATTTTCACATTCTGTAAATTTTTGTTTGCCATTCTTATCTTTGCCATTTCCAAAAGACTAATAGAACCGTAAGGGCAACTAATAGTTCACTAAGAATGTTTCAATAGTGAATCAGGCTGCGCACATGGTTTCACAAGAATGAGATTTATAAAATAGAAAAAAAAAACAGATGCATAGTGTATTTTTCTGACGTAGTCGTCTTCGGATAGATTGAGAATTAGTTGATTTTATATTTTAATCCATTGTAAAACAAATGTTATAGTAAATTACTGTTACATTGGTTCTGTAGTGTAATCTACTAGAGTTTGCTATGATTTTGGGCTTGATAATTGAAACACCATAAGTGGGTAAGATGTGCTAAAATGTTAATATCTAGAATTTACAACAAAAATAAAAGTTTCCATCAGACTTAAACTAAGATAATAATGTAATCAAATCTAAACTAACTAAAACAAATCTCAGGAGCGGATGTTTATTGAGATGATAAACATATTTTGGCCACGCATGAAGAAACTAAGACTGGAACCACATCATTGCAGCCTTCTGTTTTTCTAGTAAACTGAACGGCTGCTTGAGACTGCCAACAAATGCAAACAATGTTCAGAAACAAAAACAAAAAACCTTTATACGAAAAAAAAAGCTTCTCCAACGTTGAAGATGAATCATTTAAAAAATGAAAGCCAATGGGAGCCTTGGGCCTCGATCTCTATTAGTTCAGACATTGTTCATATCTGAAAAAAATACAGCATATTGAAAACCAACTCGTTCAGATTCTGGAAGAGAGCTCCAGTCGTACCGACACAGGAACTGATTTTACTCCTCACAGGTACTGTCCTCCCTCTCCAGCCTGACAAGAATTAGTGTTATATCAAGCTGTCTGTCGGCTGGCTCTGTTCTGTCAAGCTTCACAGAAGGTGGATGCCTTCGCTGTGTTTCATTTTGGTTTTGAAAAAGAATACTTCAAAAGTGACACAATGGATTTTTTTTAAAGGGCAGCCTTTTCAAAAGAACCATTCATGAGTTCCTCATGCAGAGCAGTGCTGACATAAGTCAGACTCAGACCACGACAGAAAGCCATTACATGCAGAGCACACACCATCGCGCATGAAACCAGGTTACCCCCTTCAATGTCATCAGCAGGTGGCAAGCAAGGAATAGGAACTTGGCTCTGCTCTGAAGGAGTTGTAGCATTTATTCACCAACATATAACCTAAACTGTTCACATTGTGTACTTTAACCTAATCATTTCTGCTAGCTCGATAGTATGAGACACATGAAAGTTCTTGTTCTTTCTCCCGACCGCACATGCACAACGCCCACTGCCACGCTTGGTTATTCCTTAAAGGAGTTTGGCACTTACATTTAAATTATGTATCAGATTATGTATCATGACACAAGTTTCATGATTTAATGGAATTTATTTGATTAAGTTGCATTAATGTGACTGTAAAACAAGCCCAATATCGTTTCTCGATGAAATCCATTATTTTTTGTGGCTGATGTCATAATCTTAATTGTCTAATATGGTAAATATAATTATAAATGTTGAAATACTATCTTTCTGAATTATGACGGACATTTGCATATATGTGTTATATATAATGAACATATATACAGATACATTTATAGGTCCAAATGATTATATATGTGACATGTATGTAAAAATGTCTTAAATATATTAGTACACATATTTGATATATTGAAATTCAAAATATGCACATATATTACTCTTCCACAGTCACTCATGCACTCTGACGATTATCTTGCATAAATAATAGACTGGCGCTGAACGTAAACACAGCCTGCCAGTTTTGCTAAACTTGAAAAGAAGCTGCGAGCGAGGAGGAGAGTGACTAAATAATAAATGAGGAAAGGCTTCTTGTTTTCCAGCTTGAGTTGTATGGATGCTGCACATTCCAGTGAATCTTGATCCAGAACTCTGATATTAGGGCTGGAAAAGACACAATGCTCTGTATCACGCCGGTGAACATTATTGAAGAAAATATGACAGGTTCAAGCTGTTTTTATTTCCCACTGTGAAGCACTGTGCAACAAACTTTTCACCCTCAAAGACCTCTCCAAATAAAAGTGATTTCACTTTATCACACTTTGCAAACGACGGGGAAACCTTATAAATGACATTTAAGTGTCAAATTACCAAAATGCAGAACAGTCATCCTTTGCTACTATATTCCAAAACTCACATGTCATCCTTGAAAATTTTAGTAATACTTAAAATGTTATGATTTTTTTAAATCCTAGGGCAGGGTGACGGTACAGAACCAGGATAACATATAATATACTTTTGTCACTCAGACATCTTTAGCTGGTTATCAAAGGGACATTTTCAAAATCGGGAGTTTAAGTTTGTCCCATATCAGTTCCTGGAGACAGACCAAAATGTCTGTTTTCTGTTGGCAATAAGGCTGAACGAGGTGAGCTTGATTGGCTGAGACACTTGTCAGTCAAGCCCACACACCCTGAAAAACACCCCTCCTTATTATATGACAGTATATAATATTATTTAATATTTTATCAAAACTAACTTTCACAGGACTATAAGTTACACATGTAAAAAAAATAGGATTTTCTCTGTTGACCCATGTTTCAGAGTAAATGCATTTTTTTAAAAACAATACTCCACGCAAATCTCAATACTGAGAGAAATATTTTCTGTCAGCTTCAAAGGTGTAGCTTGGCTATGCAGCAATTACCACAGATTCAAAAGGGAAACCAGAGTGAGTGTGGAAGGATGACATTTTTTACAAAAATGTTGCAAAAAGTAGTTAATCACACCTGCAGCCAAGTCCATTGATCCTACGTCGGTGTGAATCCTGTTGGTTCTCCTACAACAACAGCCCCACTAACAAGGGAAGTGGTATGATGAAAGAGCATAAGTTATTATATAAAATTGGTTTGAGACCCAGCGGTTGCTGTTTTGCTTTCCTGAGCAAAGAAGAAGGTGAAGAAGAAGGTGAAGAAGAAAGTAACTACTCTTTTTTTATATAGCTGTAAGAAAGCCTTGCAGCAGCAGATTATAAATCCCAAAGACTCTGCAGCAGAATGTGCCTTCAGGGATAATGATGCAGCCTCATATCGTCCAAGCTCCCTGCTCTGAACTGTATATAGCCTTTTGTAGTAAAATGTGGCTCTCTCTTTGAGTGTGTGTGTGTGTGTGTGTGTGTGTGTGTGTGTGTGTGTGTGTGTGTGTGTGTGTGTGTGTGTGTGTGTGTGTGTGTGTGTGTGTGTAAATATGCCTCTAGGCAAGGCCATGTAAAGAAACAGAGGTCAGATAGGTCACAGAAGTCACATGTGAGTGTGGGTGGGATCTAGCTAGGGTCATTGTGTGTTTTATGTGAGCATACACACCTATGATATAACGAAATATGGAACACTATAATAATCATACAAACACCCAGCAGCCAACGAGTGTCATCAGTCACTTATCAAGTCTTCATCAGGGTCATGAAATAGAATAACCACTAAATTTGCATACAATATGAACATTCTAATAATGAAAGCAAATACTAAAAAAATATTATTCCCTGTGGCATTACTCTTCGTCTAAAATGTAATTCATACAAGAGTTAAACTCATGAATAAGACAAATGACCGAGGAGACCACATCTGATGAGATGTGGCCATCTCAGATAATTCACAACTGTGTTTTCCATTAACCCAAATGTTTTGCATGACATATTACATTACATTACATTACATTACAGTCATTTAGCAGACGCTTTTATCCAAAGCGACTTACAGGAAGTGTATTCAACATAGGTATTCAAGAGAACTACTAGTCACCAGAAGTCATAAGTGCATCTCCTTTCTTAAACAAGCATCTAAAAGCATAAACCAGAGCAAAAGTATAGTGCAGAGGCAAATTACTACGAAAACAATAATTGCAACAGACTAATACGAATGCAATAAGTGCTCCAAACTACTACGAATAGGATAAGTGCAGTAAACGCAATACGAATACAATAAGTGCAGCGAACTGATACGAATACAGTAAGTGCAACAACTAATACGAGTGCAGTAAGTGCTACGAGGAAGGCTCCGGGTAGTGCTTCTTGAAGAGGTGAGTTTTCAGCCTGCGCCGAAAGATGGGCAGCGACTCTGCTGTCCTGACGTCAGTGGGGAGTTCATTCCACCACTGAGGGGCCAGGACAGAAAAAAGCTGTGACCGGGTGGATCGGCCGCAGGGACCTCTGAGCGACGGGGCAACCAGTCGCCCCGAGGCAGCAGAGCGAAGTGGTCGGGCGGGGGTGTAGGGCTTGACCAAGGCCTGGAGATAGGAAGGAGCTGTTCCTTTCACTGCCCTGTAGGCTAGCACCAGAGTCTGTAACTGGATGCGAGCTCTTACAGGGAGCCAGTGTAGAGAACGGAGAAGGGAAGTTGTGTGGGAGAACTTGGGGCGATTGAACACCAGACGAGCTGCAGCTTTCTGGACAAGCTCCAGAGGTCTGATGGCCGACGCCGGGGCTCCGGCAAGTAGTGAGTTGCAGTAGTCCAGGCGGGAGATGACCAGAGCCTGGATGAGCATATGTATGTATGCCCACCAAGTCCAGTGCGAATTATCTAATTGGACCCCACATTTGATGCTGTGGCTAGCCTTGTTCGATGACCAACATATAACATTAGCAATATGCATATCTTTAATTTGATTGTTGAGGTAATCATCGCTGTGTTTTTTCTGTAAAATATTGGTTGTTGAGAAACCCCATTGATAAGATGTTCCCTTGGATCTTCCAGTTGGACAGAGGTTTTTAATTTGTCAAACAATATCTTCACAGGTAAAAATTTGCTGAAATCAATGTCTGTCCCAATATTATTTCCTGACGCACAAATGTTTGTCAGTATTAAGCAACTGATCATAAGAACCCACAAAGTCAGGTTTCATAACATTTCTGGGAAAAACAATTTTTGGCTGAAAATCTGTGCAACCCATAATTACCACATACCTGTTCCACAATCTACCACAATCTCGGTTCTGTTCCTGGAGGCAGAAAACAGTGAATTTGATATAATTCCAACGGCATCCTGACTCTTATTTACAAGAACATAAACATTTAGACTCAACCCAAGCTTGTTTTTTTAGACAGTGTTTTAACACATGATATTTCAGGGTTTGGCCCACAAAGGTCACCAGGTGACCTGTTGCAGACAGAGATGAATGCAAGATTCCTCCACATGGCTTCTCCTCTGTCACTTATTTTCTGGCTCATTACTTTAACCCAGCTCTCCACCCATACATCATACCAGCTCACAGGCTGTATGACAGATGGCCGCCGTGTCCAGAGACACCCGCATGTGTCCGGACGAAAGGTCGCGGAGCAAAGAGGGGGGACCACTTTATTAGTTAAATACAAATGTTATAAAATATGGCAGCTTTTTCTGTAATTACAGCCATATTTAATTTGTTGAAGTTAGAGGATTTATTCTTTTTGTTCAAGGACAGGGTAATATAGGTTTTAGTAGGGGTTTCACTTTCCTTTCAAACAAATTGTGGTTGTGATTATAGCATCTTTCATGTCATTCCTCAATTTGTTAAAAATGTTTTGTTGGCATTACTTTTTATTAGTTAGCATATAGACAAAATGTATAGAAGGACATTTTAAATCCAATACAGATCACTAACGATATTAGAAAAATGGATTCTAACAATATAGTCTAAGCACAAAATTGCCATGTCAGTTTCTGTTTTTTTTAGTTTAATCTATAACTCCCTTCCTGGTTGAGTCCAAACACATCATATATTTCATACGTCTCCTTCAAATAACAAAGGTCTTTTCCTGTGAGGTGACATTATTGTGAGAAATGCTTCTTCCTCTCTTGTGTGTGAGGCGGCCTGTCATTGTTTTCCCCTTTCCATCAGCCTGCCCCATTTCACAAGCTTTCATTGAGTGGATGGGGAATTGAAACTAGTCCCACTCTCAACATATATTTGCTCTGTTATGAGAACCAAGAGCCATTTATTGCCGTTTTCCCAAGGTGCACAGGGGACTTTTATTAAACTTTGATCAATTAACTTAGCTTAATTGAAAAAAAAAAAGATTAGTTGGATGGAGAAATTTAATTGGGTATGAATATATCAACACACGAGCACAGAACGTGACTAAATTCTGAACTACACGCACCACACACAAGTTTTTCAACCTGCATCAAAGGTTCCATTCAGCAGTTGCTGCAAAACTAGACTTATCAGTCATAAAGCATTTAGAATCTGAATTTAATTAATCAAATTGTCAGCTGAACATTAAATTGGAAAGCTGATTGATTTACTCAGTCACTCCCTTTTAAAGCTGCTGAGGTTCACTTAAGTGGCACAAAGCTGATGCCTCTCAATGCAGAATTCTTAATGAAGCTATTTTCTGCCATCGGATTTACAGTTTTTGTTTTATGTGACAGTAACAAATGGGGAGATACAAGCACGGCAACCTCCGGTTGAAGCCAATGAGGAAGTGCCTTAAATGTGCATTCTTGCTATGAGTAAATTACCCTACTTTTCACTTGATTTTAACAATTTCCCAATATGTTTTCAGTAGATGAAAGTTTATAGCCACATTTTGGTCAACTAAAAATGTCTTAATCAGTGTTCGGTTGTAATAATTCCTTTCTCTCATGTAACTTTTGGTTGTAAAAAAACAAGACGGCGAAGGCCAAAATGCCAATCTCGAGGCTACTAAAAGGCATGGTCCATAAGTCCGCTTCTTGTAAAAGTCTACGCAATTGGGCAACTTTGAACATGATAACAATATTCAATGCCTACCTAAGATTTGGTTACAGATTTGAGAACGTTGCAGTGGCTCAGCTGCAGCAGAAAATCATGCAGGGTTCCGCTCACTTACAACATACCAGCATTGTAAACTGTGTCCATTTAAACAAAAAATACAGCACGTGATGGCCTGACAGTTGTGGTTAATCAGTTTGTAAATGTGATTAAGTTTAGTATGTGTGAACAGCTCCTCCACAAGCTCTGTGAAAATTATCTGTTTTTGCAAAGCCCATGGAGAGCTGAGAGAGTTCAAACCAATCACAACACAGGTGATTCCGCTAATCAATCCTCTCTCTATGACTGCTTACCAGTGAAATCACTAGCTTAAAGCTTTTCTCCTGCCAGTTCCTGCTCAGTGTCTCAGCGCAGGGACACAGCTGGCTGTACTGGTAAACAACAACAACATTGTTTTTACTTGTAAATAGCTTCATTAAACAAACAAGTTGCATCTTATACAGTATTACCTTTCTCTCTATGGAATTTAGAAAGCCTTCAATCCTTTTTGTATTTTTGTTTTAGCAAACACAGATACTGAAATATCAGAGCTGGACGGATTAGAAAATGTATTTTTCCTAATCTTGCTGTATTATTCAGACTGAGAATTTAATTGTTGACCGCAAATGGGATGTTATTTAGTGTCTATCAAAATCTACACTGAGATGAATGAAGTTTGCCTTTGTGCATGAGTAAGACCAGAGGTATCCTGATGTATAAAATAAGGGAGTGGGTTCAGAAAATGTTACCTTGCACGGCAGCTGGAATACAATATCACGAAAATACAGGAAAATACATCTTGTAGGCTTCGAGTTATGCAATTGTGTCAAGGCCATCAGTCACCAAACCAATCAGGGTCCTCTGAGGAGCTACTGGCGGCTATGGGCGGGGCTTAGGTGTGTGTGTGAGATGGAACGGAGCTGCAACTGATCAAACCAACAATGGCCTAAAGAGGTTAGCGTCGATGCTGCAATGCCATTAGTTATATAACAACTGTAAAGCATGTCTTCACTGAAAGATGAGCAAAGTACGACACTGAAGGATTTTCTTATTGTTAAAGATGTTTTTGATGGTAGATTTATGTCTTTAACTTTCATCATATTTGTTGAAGAGCAGAGCTTGCAAAACTTCCATGATCTTGTTAAAACTTGGTCACTAATGTATTCAATTTTCTCAAGTTGCAGCGTGCAATCCATCATTAAAACAATGGGCCCTATGAAAAGTGCATTCATTCATTGTGCTGGAGGAATAATGTAACAGTGGAAATATGATTGTCTCATCAGAATTCTTGGTGAATACCCAATCTGAAAAGAAGGGCCACATTAATCAAGAAGCAGAACCCAAACGAGATGTAAAGCCCTCTGCCCGACACCCATCTCTTCTCCCCGCACGAATCCTCATTCAGCAAGAATCTGAATTTGGCAGTTTTAAAGAGTGTGACAATTGTTAACCCTAGATTCCATCTGACCAGTTCAACAGAGCATAGAAATTAATTTCATCCATTTATGAAATGTCAGATTCATAATTAAGGTAGCACCAAAGCAGATGGAAGAGCTCTGTAGTTGATTTGTTCTCAAAGGAAATATAAACTTTTGAATTAAAGGGTTTCCTCACATTCAGCCTGATAACCTCTAAAGGTAATTTTTTGATTATTAAAACACGTACAGGCAGCCAACGCACAGCTTTCCTCTTGGATTTGTTGAGTGTGAATGTGGACAGAGCTGAAAGGAAAACTGTCATCTGACAATAACTGCTTTAATCCAAGTTTGTCATCTGTATGACTCAGTGTCTTTCCTTGTTTCAGAAACACACACACACACACACACACACACACACACACACACACACACACACACACACACACACACACACACACACACACACACACACACACACACACACACACACACACACACACACACTGTCAGTAGCTTTGGGTGTATAAATCTGTGAATCCATCTGTCCAATTGCATGGAGAAGCATGGAGGAATTGTCGGTATCAAATTAGCAGTAATCACTGATAGATTACATGTCAAGAAATGAGATGCCAGGAGCAACAGAGGCCTGTTACATACTCCATCACCATCACACAGAAATGTTGACATGCCAGTAACATAACAACACTAAATACTGAGGCGTTTAATGGGAACACTCAAATGTAACTGATGAAAACGTCTTTTTATGACTTCTTGCCGGCGACAACCGTTGCCAGAAGCTTAATGTTTTCAGGTTGTCCGTCCGGTCCATTCTCGTGAAAATGATATCTCAGGAGCGCTAGTAGGGACATTTTTCAAATTAGCGCAAATGTTCATCTTTACTCAAGGATGAACACATTTTGGATGTCAAAGGTCAAGGTCAGTGTGCCCTCACGTCGGTCCCATTCTTGTGAACCCAATACCTCTGGAACGCCTTGAGTGAATTTCTTCGTGAAAACGTGATGACTCCCTGGGGCTTTCTCTCCAGTCTCCCTCTATTTTAAATTATGAAAATATAACAAAGAAAATTTGAGCATACTGCCAATTTTATTCCCTTTGGGCTTTTATTTCCAGTCCTTTGTAGGACGTTCATTTTGACATTCTTTACTGGAAAAAAAACTAAACTAAATACTGAGGCATATTTGTTTGACAGAGTTTGGCCCACAGCAGAGGACAGCCAGGAAACAATGGGACTGACAGGCGTGAAAAAGCAGGAAATAAAAATCACGACAGAGTTCGTGATTTGCCTGAACTTTCCTTCACTAGATGGGCATTGAATGTATATGTCTTTCAGAGTGGCTGTGGATTGATATTTGTAGAAATAGGATAATTTCTGTTCACTGAGACGGACGTCTGAAACATCCAGAAAGGCTTTCAAAACACTGGCAGTGTGGATTGCCATTAAGTCTGATATAATGACAGAGACAGGAAGATAACAGACCATGATCACTGGTGTCTGCAGCCAGCCGAGACCAGCTCCTCCATTCAGATGCAGGTCACGGCATTAATCAGTGTGTACAGATACAGTGTTCATCTTGTAAAGGGGAGAGGGTAAGAGGGCCAGTGGCCTTAATTGGCGGTAAACCACAGAGCAGCATGCCAGGACTTGTAATAAAACACGTCGAATTCAATCAGCTCAGCTTCACCACCGCTGGAGGACACCTTGTTTTGTCTTGAAAGCCTTCTATCAGATTATCGATTCCCCCTGTCCTCCGGCAGCACCCTGTGGTGCTTATTAACCCTGCTGATTTAACCACACTGAAACAAGTGAATCTCAGACCTCCAGAGGCACAGAGCTCTTTACCGCTCTCTATCCAACAGCAGGGTGCAAACTACAGGGGAGCCATGGGGAGCTGGGCTCCTCTTAAGAGCCCCGCTGAAAACATTTTTCGTGAATTTTTTTGAGTCTCTAGGATTCTTGAATGAATTTGCATTTTTTTGGGGGCTTTTATTGATGTAAGATTCCTGCATTAAGGTGATTCATAATTTATTCACTTTAAAAGAGATCATAGAATGCATGCTATTCTTGCCATGACCTGCAGATATGTCAAAAAGGACAGGCGACCCCCTAGTTTAGAGTGAATATGTATTGTTCCGGCTAAAAAAAAAAACAAGATGGCAACGACCAAAACGGCGATCTCAAGCGCTCAACACCGCGGTCATCAAAGCAATCGTCACCAACCGAATCTTTCCATGTTTTTGTGTTTATTTATAACAACTTGCAGAGACTTGAGTTGTTTGAGGAGGATCGTATTTGTAGAGTTTTATATTTATTATTAAAGATGGGTTAAACAGCCATAACTGTCACAGTTCTTCCTCCATACTGTCAGTAGCTCCATACTCCCTGTCACTCTGTCTCACTCACCTAATTGGCTCACTCTGTTCACCTGCCTGTTACTCTCTCTCAGTTCACTCCGGCCACTCCCAGTTCCACTTCCAGCTCACAGCCCCGCCCCCTCTCTCTCACCACACCATCCCTCACTCACCCAATCAGCCTCATGCAGTGCACCTGTCTGCCACACCCACCTCATCAGCACCATCCCTCTCACCTGCTCACTCTGCTGCACCTACACCCTGCAGTATTTAAACCCCAGTCAGTCACACACTCGCTGCCAGATCGTTTGTTGCATTTATGTCAGACTGATTTCCCGTTGCCGACCCTGCCTGTCTGGACTTCCCTGCCTTGCCTGTGCCCCGGTCAACGACTCAGCCTTCTGTCCCCGACCACGAGTTTAGCCTCCGCTTCCTCTGGTTTCCGTCTGCCTGATCCCCTGCCTGTTTCCCACTGTGAGTCTGACCCTGCCTGTCTGTCTGCTGTGTGCTCAGCTTCAAATAAAGCTCCAGAACTTTATCTGTCTCCTGGTCGTACTGCTTTTTGGGTCCACACCACATCCGTGACAATAACTAATACAAAATAAATCCAGGCGTCAATAGTTCAACCTTTTTACTGGCAGCCACGCAGGAGGTCTATAAAGTGAGGCTCAACACTGATTTATTTTTTGCCATTGGAGGCATCTTTTTGTTGCTAGGCAACGCAGCACAGCTGTCAGTCACTTTCAACAGCAGCTTTGTTCAGGATATTAATAAAATAACAGACAAACTGACCCGGAACATCTTAGTGCGGTACAAATCTTCCTGCAGGACGCCTGTGCCAAGGTCATGTACAGTCTGAAACCCCTTTGTCACAGAGGATCTGCTCAATGAAAGATAATTATTATGTTATTATTGATATTGCTTTCGAAAGTGATCATTGGTATTCCTATTGAAAATAGGAAATTGCAATGCAATCATCACACAAACACAATTCAAACCTTCATTCAAGAAAGTTTCATGGTGGGCTGTATCGCCATACATTACATTTACATTACAGTCATTTAGCAGACGCTTTTATCCAAAGCGACTTACAATCAGTAGTATATTACATATCATTCACCCATTCACACACTGATGACAGGCTACCATGCAAGGTGCCACCATCAGACTCTAACTAACATTCATGCAACATCCAGTCCACACCGATGGCAAGCCTTCAGGAGCAACTTGGGGTTAAGTGTCTTGCCCAAGGACACATCGACTGCCGAAGCGGGTATCGAACCACTGAACTACCTTGCTCTCCACTACGCCACAGCCGCATACACATCGGCGTTACACTTCATCGCAAGCTTCCTTGAGTATTGATTCATGCAGAGTGAGTGCAAACACATTCCCATATGTAATGCAAAGTGAATGAGCTGAGGTACCTTCAAAGGCCTTGTGAGTGTCTCCAGAGGACCTCCACCTGCGAGCTCACTCCAAACGAACCTGCTCATCTCCAACATCTTCCACACTGCACACTTCCATATCCGCACTTCTGTATGTATATTAAGACCCAGTGGAACTTGTGTTAGGAGTGTAATTTAATATTCCA
Organism: Anoplopoma fimbria; assembly: GCF_027596085.1. Taxonomy (NCBI): domain Eukaryota; kingdom Metazoa; phylum Chordata; class Actinopteri; order Perciformes; family Anoplopomatidae; genus Anoplopoma; species Anoplopoma fimbria. The sequence continues at coordinate 5,317,956 of NC_072472.1, read as the reverse complement.
GTTATAGGACAGGGCTGCTGTACCGCAGGGAAATCCATCATATATTGCTGTGGCTTGAGGCTCTGGTTGATCAAGTTAAATTCCTACTGCATTGTCTGCTTCTTTGTATTTTTCCAGTACCTCTGTAGAAAAAAAAAAAGAAATCCCTAGAAAAAAAGTTTCAGTTGCACTCATGTCCTTTCAGATTATTAAAAGGTGCCTAATAAGAAAATAACAACTTCAGTGTTTCTACGTGAATGGCACGCTGAAGTAAACAGATGTTTCTTTCTAGACTAGAATGTTTAATTATGTGGAATCATTCTTGTTCCACTGCTCTGCTGTCAGCTGGCAAATGTATTTTGAAGAGACATTTAATATATACAATCTGTTGTGAGTGGAAAAAATGTTTGATCTTGTTTTCAAGACAATCAATTTTATATATATATATATATATTTGCCTCCATTTGCAACTGTTTGATGACAAATGTAAGTCAACAACCACAAAGACCAGATTTATGTGAGCTACATTGTGTCAACAAAATCACATTGTATTGTGGTACCCTCATAATTCTGTGTGGATTCACTGCTATATATCATTGTTTTGCATAATTTTGGTTTTGGACGGTTTAGTCACTTTCCCCAGTTGTTTTTTATATATTATGGAGTAGGGGTGGAGCCAAATCCGAATACTTAGTATTTGGTAATGCACAAATCACTGCGGCCCTGAGGATAAAAAAAAAACAGCCAACATTTAAAAAGAAAAAGAAAAGGAGAAGACACAACTCAATAATCCAAAATTAGAATTGTAATAAACAATTAAAAACAGAATTGTTAAACATTTTTACACTTTAATTCAAATACATATACAAATAATTTTGCTGCCTCAACCTACAAAAAGTCTCTCTCTGCATGTCCTTATTATGGAGTATACCAATAATAGATTGCCTGAAAAAGATAATGTCAGTATTAAATTGTAGCCTTCATTGTGACCATGAGTTTAACACCATAAAAATGAATGTAGTGCAGTTGGAGTATTTTTTTCCCTGCCAGATTTCGGTTGTCAGAGATACAAAAAGCTGCAGCCCACGTCTCTCTCAGTTCTTTCCAGGCTGTGGGTGAGTTGAGGTGACACTATGCCTTTAGGTCTCTGGTTTTAGTTAATTTCATTCCAGGCTGCAAGCTACAGACATCTATTTTAGAGCTGTCAGACACGGTGCAGGGTGGCAAACTGATGTATCATCCCAGTGTGCCAGAGATCAGGCCCCTTTGGCGAGCTAACAGAAATGACCTCATTATACCTAAAGGTGCTCCTTGCAGGTCGTGACCCTCCAGTGTCTTTATCTGTTAAACTGTGATTAAAAAAGAAGAGAAAGTGAACCTCACCTGCTGCCGAGCTGTAATGAGTTCTGTAATTGCTGTTGCATTTAAAGTAGGATCTACATTTTGAATATAAACCCAAGGCTAACTTATTAAAATTTGCTGCATGCAGATTTTCCTTTCAAACTAAGACAAACAAGTTGTTCTCACTGATTAGAACAACTTCTGCCAGAGACTGAGAATCTAATTAGTGACATTTTCTGATTAAATGGAATGACAACCTGCATCCTCTCGACCCTCTCTCGACATCATGCATGGCGTCATTGAATTAACACAGATGTTAATTTCTCAATCTGTTACAGCTGGCTCAGTTTTGTGGAATAAACCACTGATTGGAAATAAATAATTTCATCCTCTTTAGTGAAACTCAAAGTTGCTGCTCATTTGTATGGCCCATCACCATATTTTGCATTGTCCAATGGAAAGTAACCGTCAATGATTTTTTTTCTGTTGTTGTTCTTGGTAGTCATGGTTCAAATTCAAGGTGTCACATGAAGCAAACCTGATTCCCAAACTGAGGCTCAGGACCCTCAAAAGGATTACTAGAAAAAAAAAAGTTATTTTTTTCTACTTAACTTGTTAGAGTAGACAATTTACGCATTCAAAAAATCTGAGTGGAAACAGCACAAATTTGAAATAAATTGGATTATTGCAAAAAAAAACATTGGTTTATTGATAAAAGCAAAATGAGAAAAAGTGCAATGTAAACAGCCTTAAGGAGGTAATGATTATATGAGTAAAGCATGTGACTTAAACATCCAATGAATCTTCCGCTCCACTGGAGACACAAGAAATTTTGGCTGACAAAAACATCACATCTGTGTGGAGCAATGAGGGGATTGATCCAATGGTTGGATTGAAATTTCTGAATGGCAGCTTCAAATTAGCAGTTAATTGTAGCTTATTTTGTAACATATTTAGACATATTTTAGCAATACGATTTAAACATATTGAGCATAGATGGACAGGGGAGAATGCTAAGAAAAAGGTTGGAAAGTTTTGATTTTTCATTGTGCAAAACCATGTTTAATGTGCAATAATCCTCACTGACCGAAGCCACTCTCTCTGTGAAAACAGAAACTATACAAGTTTTACATTGAGGGCATTGTGACGGATATTCGGGGAAACAACAACAAAAATATTAGCTTATATGTATGAAACTACTTATTAGGATACAACATATGTCAATATCATTGTAATCAAGTTGAGTTATGGAACAATAGGCACACAGTGGAGCAATGTTTTGATAAACAAATTGTATTTGTGTCTCACATATACGTTCCTGCCATTCAATATCCATTCTATAAACATTTCTGATGAGTGGTGGTTGTAATGTGCCAAGTCACACAGAAATATGCCTACAAATCGCATAGTAAGAAGAACGCTAGCTAGCTAACATGGAAGTAAAAAGTTCCGGTTCTCAAATATTCAAAAAATCTGTTTACAAATGTTTTATAAGGAACAAAATTCATTCAAGATTTTAATGCATGTGATTTCTTGAGGAATGCTGAATGTAAACATAACTGTTTACCAGAGAAGAAAAGGGTTGTTTATATATTTCTCTCTATTATATCCCTCTTGTTAAATGTCTTTGAGTTCTTTTAAAAGTGCTTTCAGTTTTAAATAAAAAATATAATTATGTATTATCATTATTCCAAGGAAAGTACTTTTTGGTTCTGTAGCATTACATCATGTCATGCTATTCATAAATTCATAACAAGGAATAAAGTGTTTTTTGGTGCACTTACAGCCTAAATTATACTTATTATTCATTCTGTACCAGCTAGGGTTTTTTTTTTCTTCTTTTCCCCTACAAATTAAGCTATTCAGTGCTTCCTGGATTCTTTTTGAGTGTTGTGAAAAGTACTGTACACGTTGTACTGTAATCTGGAGTTGGAGGAGCATGCTTCCAAACCGGGGGCTAGTGAGAGTCAGTATTATTGCAGAAAGCAGATGTGCTTTTTCTTGACTGAGTGAAGATGACAGAATTTAAAAGCTTAAGCCACATTCACTGATGGTAATTTCACAGTCTGGGGATTTCTGAGAGCTTGTTCTATTAGCTCTGGGCACGTTGGACATGTTCAAGATCCATCGGCCAGCAGCTGCTAGCTTTATAGTTCTTTCAACCTTTATCTGCCCAGGAAGAATATTTAAAGGCTGTTATATTTGCTATTTTTTAGCAATAGCCTGCTTAACATAGTTACGCTCACACCTGGGACATGCTTAGTTGAGCCAAAGTCTCCTTCTGTTCAGCAATGAGCTTCTCCATCTGAGCAAATGGGGGCTCCAGGCCTGAGTCTCCAGATACTGATTCTAATACCTCTAATCAGGGTGACAGTTGGTTCTAATTCAATACCAATACCTCTCTTTAAAGTTTTAAATATATGTATTTCACTGCAGCTATTGGCATCATTTTGTTATATAAAGTAACAAGAGGACATGGAATTATTAGACCTGTATTTGGGAGGCAGCAGATGAAGCATAATACAGACTACTATATAGACGATACAGGCTACTATATAGACAACACAGGCTACTATATAGACAATACGGACTACTATATAGACAATACAGACTACTATATAGACGATACAGACTACTATATAGACAATACAGACTACTATATAGACGATACAGACTACTATATAGACGATACAGACTACTATATAGACGATACAGGCTACTATATAGACAATACAGACTACTATATAGACAATACAGACTACTATATAGACAACACAGACTACTATATAGACAAAATTTAATCAGACTCTACTATATATATAGACGATACAGACTACTATATAGCCAACACAGTCTACTATATAGACGATACTATATAGACAAAAAAGATACATACAGGCTACTATATAGACGATACAGACTACTATATAGACAACAGGCACTATATAGACTATATAGACATACAGGCTACTATATAGACAGATACAGACTACTATATAGACACTATATAGACGGCAGACTACTACAGGCTACTATATAGACAACACAGACTACTATATAGACGATACAGGCTACTATATAGACGATACAGACTACTATATAGACGATACAGACTACTATATAGACAACAGACTACTATATAGACAACAGGCTACAGACTACTATATAGACGATACAGACTACTATATAGACAACACAGACTACTATATAGACAACACAGACTACTATATAGACGATACAGACTACTATATAGACAACACAGACTACTATATAGACAGACTACTATATAGACAATACAGACTACTATATAGACAATACAGACTACTATATAGACGATACAGACTACTATATAGACGATACAGGCTACTATATAGACAGAAAAATGGGCTACTATACAGATGTATATAGACGATACAGGCTAAAGATGTATATAGAAAGGTAACTAATATAGTCATTATTCACTGATCATAAAATACCAGCCATAAAAATAACCAAACATGGGTTTGATGTGATGTAAATCTTAAAGGTTATAAACTGAATCAAAGTCAAAAATATCGGAGTTGTTAAAATTTTAATTGGATTCTTGGGCAAGGTGTTGTGTGCAGATTGTCCAGGGCCTGGGAGCATGCTGCGCTGTTAGCAGCATAAATCCCTGATCAATAAACAGATACTACATTATCTGGTTAACTCCCAACACAGACTCGAGAGTAACTGAGGCAGCAAACTCGGGAAGTTCATCCTTTGTATTTTCCTCTCTGTGGGAGTTCAGTCACTCAAATCCATTCGACAGTTTGACTTCTTTGCAGGGTGTCCATCCTGTTTATTTTTTGTCGCAGACACAAGACGGACTGGAGCCATATGTTTAATTGAGCTGTTCCCGAACACAACAATGGATCCTGTTGATTTACACTGAAGGAATCTCAAGACTAAAACAAGATTACAATTACTCCAGAATATGGTGTATAAACAAACATATTTTACATAAGTAACATGATAAATGTATAAGTTTGACTCTTAAATACTTGAGTGCTGTCTGTCCATGACAAGCTTAAGAAAAACTCTCCACCATTTAAAAAATCAGCCAATGAAACCCAATCAGGGATTTCATGTTTGTTTATATTCCCCTCTTCCGTATTATACCCTTGTATTCCAAGTCTCTACATGATCCTAATTGAAAACATACCATGTTGTTCATCTTGTAAAAAATTCCCAGAAAGGATATGCAAGATGGATACATTCCAATTTCACCTGTGCATGTTGCTAAAGGGATTATTCATCATGGATTCCCAGACGGTTCTCTTGTCGCACTCTGCCTATAAATGTGCAAGGCTCCACATTACACACAGCTTAAAAGAGAAAAGACATATTTTCTCCACTCTGAATATTCTACTCTGTTTCTGTCCTACAAGCTTCATATTACACATCAGGGGCTGATGAAGACATCTCAACGCCTTCCTTCTCTGGTATAAGGGTTAAAGTCTGCATGCCTGCTGGCTCAATCCATGTTAACAATGTATACAGTGTAATGACACTGCTGCAAAGCACATGGGATACTGATCCTCCACCAAAAGGGTTTTGTGTCCGATATGCATTTTTCCTATGTTTTTTTTTTTTTTTTTTTAAGCTGGTATGATTCTTCCAGCTCACACCTCACATTGCATATCCTCACGTTGTTTTTGTGGGAAACGAAATCCCCCTGTGGCTAACGAGCATCTGTTTGCATGGATAAGATATGAGCGAGGTGCAACAGTCAACATCGCTTAAGGAATCATTTCACATTCAACTCATCCGAAAAGACAGCCAGAGGACGGCAGCAGCCCACGTGCCCACCAACGAGCCCTGTGAGACCCTGCAGCAAACCTGCGGTCCCTGAGATAGGAAATGACATGCTACGCAAATGATTGGTGAGTTGGGATGTTCATTTTTCTATTTTTGTCTGGAAGCCATAACTGAAACCTTACAGGAAAATAATAAAAGAAATAAACACACTGTGGTCTACTGATTATTCCTTTTAAACTCTTTACAAGTTAGAATTTTGATATTGCTGTCGGAGGTTATTTCTGTGTTCCGCCTACTCGTCTTTTTCAAAGCAAAACTTTGAAAAAGACGAGGGATCATTGTTTGTGAATCTGTCAAATAGGAAATGTTGCATTCCCAGACTGTCTCACAGGACATAAAAAAACTTTTTTATACATACAACTTTTAGGCTTCAAGGCTCAAAAAGTATCTTGGTGTAATTATATATATTTTTTAAACATAAAGTGTAAAAGTTAGATAGCTTATTCAAAACAGATTTGTGCAAAATGCAGCAGTACCTGTTGTGGCAATCACTAAATATGTATAATAGTAAGAACACAGAGGGGATTTTAGCTCTGAAACAATTTAGTTCCATTTGGAAAAATGTACAAGAAACAAGAAAAGGTTGAAAATGAAGCTTTTGCTCTCTGCAGTTGTTAGAAGTCATAACTTATGATTTAAGACAGCAGAAATGTGTCTTCTAAGAGCGCATAAATATTTGTCTCTATTACTAATGCAGCATACATGCATGAAGGGAGACGTTTGCCACAATGATACACCAAATTTTGATCGAGTACCAAATTAGCAGATCGCTGTACCAAATTAGCAGATCGCTGTACCATGGGCAGCTGACAAATGTCTTTGCAGCCAGATAAGTGGTACTTCATGTGAAAGCATTTTTTTCTTTTGGTGTGTACCAAACTTTTCATTCACTTTCTTTAGACAGATACTGCTGAGTCATTGCTGAGGTTTTTTGCTGTCTCCCATGTTCTCTTGGAAATGGTATTTCTGTCGAGGGAATTCACTGTTGATAGCATCATTTTGCGGAATGCGGTGGGGAAGCAATAAGAAAGTGACAAGTAGTGCAGGTTAGAAGATGAAATTCAAGAAAACTGGTCCAAGAGGAGAATATTTCACCTACACTAGGTGGTGGTGCAAAGATAATGTTGCACAATGGATTTCCGATTATCACCTCTCATTAAACATCTTGTATGTTTCCTTAATTATTTAGTAAACATTCTATTAAAATGGCACATTTGTTGAATTAAGTCAACCATAGTTTTACTGTGCAGAGGCTGCTTTGGCCCAAAAAATTAATAATGAATGAGATTATATTTTTGCAGTGCAAAAAACAAAGTGATTTGAGCATCTAATGAGTCAGTCGGCACTACACCTCTTTATGTGCTAATTTGTTTGGATTTTTTTGTTTTGGCTTCTTCCAAAATCCACCGATCAATTCTCAAAATTAGCATTGTGTGTTTAGAGACCAGTGCAGGAAAGCTGTGGAAAGTTGAACAACTTTTCTCCCTCTGCACTGTGCACAGTTCTTCCAGCAGAAGGCTATGATATTTGTGTCGTTGAGATTCAACATTCCTGTGTGCACATAGCTCATTGAACCCACGCACCCTGCTCAGTTTCAAGCAGAAACTGCTGACAGAGGACGACTAAAAGCTCGCCGCACTTCCTCCCACATCAGCCCGAGCTGCAAAGTTTTCTCGTTCCCCATGAACGTGCTGAATACAGGCGACGCTGTACACTTTTGGCACAAACTTCTGCGCAGGAGTGGCAAAGTTTCGACATGGGATTTTGCTAACAAGAGTCAACAACAGTCAGACGCTGAAAGTTAAGGGAGCAAAAAAGGTTCTATCAGAATGGCAGCATTATGCACTAAGCGCTGCCTCCTGCAGTGCTGGAGGTGGACAGACGTGCAGAGCTCTGTTTCAGTCACTGCTAATGAGGAAGAGTGGCTGACAGCGCCCTGCTGCTGACGCACTAGCACGCTCACACACTGCCCTGCATCCATACATATTCAACAGCCTCCCTTCCTTCATATAGCATTAACCCCACTCTCACCATCTGCCTGACACCACTGAGAGCAACATGCTGAGTTTACAAGGGTAAGGTTAAAGCCTGGGTTTGTTTGCATCTTGTGTTTGTTTGCCTGACGGCATAGAGGTTTGGAGAGCATATACAGTATATGAGAGACAATATGGACAGGCGGTTCGGTGCAGCGTCAGCAGTGATGCGGGCGTTGTACCGGACCGTTTTGGTGAAGAAGGAGCTGAGCCGCAAGGCAAAGCTCTCGATTTACCAGTCCATCTACGTTCCAACCCTCACCTATGGTCATGAGCTTTGGGTAGTGACCGAAAGAATGAGATCGCGGATACAAGCGGCTGAAATGAGCTTCCTCCGTAGGGTGGCTGGGCTCAGCCTTAGAGATAGGGTGAGGAGCTCAGACATCCGGAGGGAGCTCGGAGTAGAGCCGCTGCTCCTTCGCGTCAAAGGGGCCAGCTGAGGTGGTTCGGGCATCTGATCAGGATGCCTCCTGGACGCCTCCCTTTAGAGGTTTTCCAACTGGTAAGAGGCCCCGGGGTAGACCCAGAACACGCTGGAGGGATTATATATCTCTTCTGGCCTGGGAACGCCTCGGGGTTCCCCAGGAGGAGCTGGAAAGTGTTGCTGGGGAGAAGGACGTCTGGAGGACCCTCCTTAGCTTGCTGCCCCCGCGACCCGGCCCCGGATAAGCGGAAGGAAATGGATGGATGGATGGATGGATGGAGAGACAATATGTTGCAAATTTGCCCATGCAAATGTATAAAAAAAAACTAGCGATAAAAAATACCACTATTTTACTGTGAAATGTAAGTGAGATGCTCAAAGGCTAAAGCAGATTGAATAATACATACATTTATAAATTGAATAGATCAAACAACAAAGAAACCTTGTCTTCTAGGTCAGGATTCATACGAGGAGAAGTTTGTTTAGAGCTCTCTGAGCCAACGACGGAGCAGCTTTCAGAGCAGCAGATGGAAAATAATAAAGGGAAGGCTGATGTGTTCTGCAGTGCAGTATGACACTGCTAAACCCTGAGGACATGCTGTGCCTCCCGTTCCTGCTTTTTGTCCGACTGGCAGAATACCGACTGTGTGCAGGTCAAGCCGACCAGCTGATTACTCTCTTGATTTACCTAACTCAGACAGCTGAAAGCTTATCATTTTAATTCTAGTACTTCAAAACTCTCAGATTAGTTCATAGTTGAATTCATTTTAATTATGAGCTACATAATGCTGGACAAAAAACGTACACCAATATGTTGTAATCTTCCCTGGATGAAAAGCACACTATTCAGTATGCACATTGTTGTATCATTAGAATGGTCTCTGGCATATTCATCCGATTCACTGAGACATGATCTGCATGTTTCTGTTCACTGTCTTTACTGCACACTCTCATATCTCTTATATTTCCATATGTCTCTGTCTGTTGACCCTTGTATCAGTCTTCTAAAGAGAGGAATCGTGTTATCTGTTCCGTTTCTATTTCTCATTGTAACACCCCACAGGATCAATACCTAATTCTGCCTTCTAATTCTGCCTTCTTTCATCTGAAGAGATATTCCTTAAGAGTGCTCCTTCCATACGTCTGATTTAATACTTTGAGTATTAGTCGACGATCATGTCCCCTCATAGCTCTTAAATCATGTCTCTTAACCTAACATACAAGGACCGCTCAGAAAATCAGGTTGTGTAAACTGTGTTTATGGCAATACAACGCTTGGATGCACGAGGATCTGTTCCATTGAGCTAAAAGTCCAGCTATTTTGTAATCAAAATTTGGACTAAAAAGGACTCATAGGACTCACTACCTACCCCAGCTTCTGATTAGCTAAGTTGTAGCCTAGTTTATTCGTTCAAAAACAGATTGTGTAGCCCGACGATTTTGTGTCATTTCGAAAGTTTGCTTGGAATTTGCTTCAAAATTGAATGGAAACACAGCTGATCGAGTTTAATAAGTTAGATGTAGCCTTACTCATCTCTTGTTGACTGCTTCCTGTGGTAACCGTTATGTTAGGTGCATAACATTTCATTCTTAAGTTTGATGTGAATGTAATGATGCCACTGGCATTTTCTGATACAATTGCCCGTTTAGAAGACTTTCCTTCAGTCAGGGTTGTGTTGAAGCAACACACTCATACACAGAAATACTCGGACACATAGAAATAGTTTTATCAATTCTGATTCATGGTTTATTTTAACTTAACATCAATTGTTCCTAACACTTGTCTCTCTGCAGAATCACTCAAAATGATCTGTTTAACCACACTGTGAATTTTTTTCACAACATTTCTTTGGTTGCAATATTAAATGTTAAATGTTAAGAGCACATGCCTCAAAATTGTTCATTGTTGTTAGTTACTTGTTAGGATATTCTCTCTAAAATAGGTTATATTACAGTCGGGTCATTCCTTTCTGATTACAGGTGAATAATAGACAGACAGGTCAGACAAAAGCTGATGCTTTTGTCTCAACATTCAATGAGCCCTGACAAAAAATGATTTATTCATGAATTCAATTGATGCATATTTAGTTTTTTTTCTAGTGGGTCATATGTCATGAGGAGCAGTTTAGAGCAGTGGAGCAGCTCAAGGGATTGTATTTGCTGAATGCAGAGGAAGCAGGGTGGTTAGCGATACCATTAGTTGTCCGCTGGCCTTTTTTATGGTGGTATAAAAGTGCAGGCGGGACTCTGGGGATGTACTGAAGTGCTGTGAAGAGGCTTAGTTTCTATGACTGAAACCCACTGAACATCCTGTAGTTTTATTCCAGACATTTTGAAACATGTCATGAGTCAAGGGTTGAGTTAAAATAGGGTGACAAATCAGGTTCCTCCAACACTTTATATTCATAATTACAGTGTTAAATCAGCTTTCTATAATGTATTCTAGTTTAAGAAATATTGTAAACTGCCTCATACACAGACCCACTATTTAAAAGGCGGGTTACAATATTTCTTACTTCAGCACAGTTGTATGTTATGTTATGCTGTGTTGTGTAATGCTATCTTTGTTATCCTGTTGAAGTAGAAAAGGAATAAACAAAAAAATAGAATGTGTTCTATAATAATCAAATTTCACAAATCCCATTCTGATAAATAGCTCAACTAGCTTAACGTATGCTTTAGCAGTAGCTTGATGTTTTTTTCTAGTGAAACATTTAGAGAGCACTTATCAGTACAATGATGCAAGTATGACTAAAATGTTTGCATTCATCGCACAATCCCTAAATAATCTTTGAGTGTTGCTTCATTGAACTGGAAGATGATTTATAATAATGATTTAAAATATAACATTTCACACGACTTTGTTATCTTAATTCTATCATGTTGAAAGACCAACTTGTTACACTTATGTAAGAGTCCTGGAAAACTGGACTGGATGTAGGAGATGGTGTAAAAACCTGATGTTGCCCAATTATATAACCTTCTGAGGATATTGTACAGTTATATATATATGAAGTCAAAAACACAAATACCAACACGACCGGGCAGTAATATACAGACTATTATAACAGTAATATGACCTGCTGATTCCTGTGTTAAGATCAAATGGGGAGCTGGAGTTTCTAGTTACTAATACTCATATGGTCAATATTTGTGAGGCTTGTTTAAACATTTAAGTAGCAACCATGTGTTTGGGGCTGAGTGCTACAGACTGAGAAGATAAATCATAAAATATTGAGAGATATGGTATTTTTGTGGGATTTGTTGACAATCAGAAATATAATAACGCCAGGATTATCCTTTAAACAAGCATGCTGGAAAGAGTTACAGTACAATCACTGCATCTTTGGATTCTTTAGTTTCTACTTGAAATGTGAAGAAAAGAAACGTATCAAAAATTCAGTAAAAGAACATGTTTCTTTACTGCATGCAGTCTACATAATGTCACCAGGCATCTGAAACGATAGCAACAAGAAAAAGATGAAAAGGGTGGACAAAAGGATTTAGATAATCTTTTATCACCTGGCTTTGATGACAAAGTTTTCTTCATACAAAGTTGTGTGCTTGCACGCACACACGCAAAAACACACAAAAATATATACTGTCGGAGCACTAGGCCCTGCAGGCATTAAGGCTGGTGGATGTGCATCTACATCCCTTGGCTTTGATGAATAAAAGATGAAAACTCAGTTTATACCGCTTTCTATTTGACTTGAAATATTTATACCTTTTCCCATTGTAAAGACAAGCAGGTACCACAGGAGAGCCAGGTCAAGGAGACTCAGGACTCTAATCTATATGATTTCTCTTTTTTTCTCTTTTCTTATTCATTCCTTTCTGCCCTCTTCCTCTATCTCTCTCTGCCTGGCATAATTAATCACCCCAGACTGATGTTTACATAGGCTGATAGCCTGAGGAAATGTCTCAGAGGGGAAACTCCAATTCCCTACCTCAGCACAAACAGAAAAGAGCATTAGAGATGAGAAGTAAAAGTTTAACTCGTGGCTGCAGGGGAGAGTGATTCATACATTTTCCATCCACTTTAAAGCCATGCAGAAATTTTACATCATCCAAAAGACTTCAATGGCTCAGAAATAAACACACTGATCCAAACAAATGATGCTTCCCATGGGCCAACAAGTTAACAAGACTTAGGAGTCTTGGTGTTCGTTACACCAGATAGTAGAAATTGTTGGACTGAACATGAGTTAAAATATAATCTTTATCCTGAGGTATGCTGGAAAAAAGAAAACCACAGGGTCATTCAAATCCAAAGGATTATCTATATGAAGTTGGATATGGTCCATTAATTCAATTTAATTGAATAATGAGAAATTGTATGTTAAGCTTAAAGGCACGCAATAACAAAGGTGTCCTTTCAACCCGGTCTCACCCAAATGCATCAGACACACCAGGCTTTCAACTGACTCCAATGTAAACCCATCCACATAACTATTAGAAGTTTAGAGCATCTGTAGTATAAAGTGTGTGGCTGGGGCGGCTGTGGCGTAGTGGAGAGCAAGGTAGTTCTCCAATCAGAGGGTCGGTGGTTCGATACCCGGCTTCGGCAGTCGATGTGTCCTTGGGCAAGACACTTAACCCCAAGTTGCTCCCGAAGGCTTGCCATCGGTGTGGACTGGATGTTGCATGAATGTTAGTTAGAGTCTGATGGTGGCACCTTGCATGGTAGCCTGTCATCAGTGTGTGAATGGGTGACTGATATGTAATATACTACTGATTGTAAGTCGCTTTGGATAAAAGCGTCTGCTAAATGACTGTAATGTAATGTAATGTAATAGTCCACTTAAGGCATGTGGGACAGTTGGTGAATGTCAAACAACAACAGGACTTTCACCCAGGGGACCGCTGTAACTGTACTGTGCAAAGAAAATGTCAACATTAAAGTTATTTTGTCACGTTAGTTATTCGTTAGGTACATAACTCCCTACTCACATGACTCGTTGGCACTTGGTGGCACATTATCAGTCAAAGTAACATCAACTACGTGTTTTTACACCCTAACTAAGAAATGTTGTTGCCTAAGCATGACTTCTTGTGAGGAAGGAAGGTCAATTTGAATAGATACTAAGGAAGTAACAAGTGGAAACTGACTGCTATCCCTGACATGTCCAAAACTGACAGTAGACGTGTACCTAGAGCGTCATAGTTAGAACCTTAGGGCAACTGACCAAGTTTTGGTGTTTGAAGAGTTAGGATTGCGAATGTGTTGGTCCTAAATAGGAAAGAGTTATCTACTATTAACATGACTATGTTTAGCAAATTTCATTGCAACCTGTGGCACAATACGAATGGTTTGGGTTGTTATAGAAATCATTGGAAATATTCCTCTGGGAATCATGAATATCCACAGCAACTCGTTTAGCTATCATATCCATAGTTGCCCTTACATCCGGCCCGTCGAGGCAACTTACTGACATGGCCAGTTGCAAGGCTGCTTCAGGGCTTTCTTTTTTCAGTGGTGAAACAGTTTGTATATTTGAAAGTTAGAAATGATATGCGTCACTACCATCAGAGGGACTGTGTCTGAAAGCAGAAGGCCGTGCTCAGACCAACATAATTGCTCTGTCCAAAAGCTCAGCCTCCTCATTCATTTGGAGGTTGGGTTGCTGTCACAAGGTGGTGAGACAGAGAACACTGAGTCATCAGTCAAAAAAGTTGCACCTGGCTCAACTTTTGCCAAACAATGCAATGCCATCCACCAACATTCTGGCCAATCTATTTTACACAATTACATTCATGGTAGATTCATTGTAAAATGAATGCTGTGAATATATCTTTTAACTTGCTTTTTCATAGACAAATAAAATAAATGATTTTGAAATGAATCATAACTTTTCATTGTTGTAAAATACCTGTTTCATTGTATTATAAAGAGCAGTGCAGTGTTTGGCTGCTTGATAAACCTTCAAAAGTCACAGATGTGTTCCTTAAACTGAAATTATTCTCACTCAATGCAACTTAATGCAACACACCCTAACCAACAAAGCCTCTTGTCTTTTTTAAGAAATCTCAGCGATCCCTGAGTCATATCTATGCAAAACCTGAGGGAAAAAACAGCAAAAGTACACTTGAAAGATGTCTTACTGTAATGGTTTTACTTATTGAAACATAAAATTGCAAAGAAATCCTGAAAGGCACTTTGAGATTGCAGAATTTAGCCAAGGCTGATTCCATAACTATAACAAGCATGCCCCTACCTGCCCCCTGATGCTGATCCACTCCAGAATGCAATGGTTTCTTACTTGTTTAATGCTTCACCCCTCCACCAACTTTCCTGAAAATTGTGTCAGTAGTTTTTTTTCTGTAATCCTGCTAACAAACACAAAACAAATCAAACTGAAAACATAACTTCCTCTTTGGTTGCGGTAATAATCCATTATTCCCTCCCTATCACATTTCCACTTGGTACAGTCCGGATTGCCAACAGCAGGTTGAGCAAATGGTATTAATGTGTGCACATTGGCTGCAAATATGGCTGTGAATGAAGATCTCCCTCACACGCAGCAATGCTATTTCTTCAACAATACACATTTTCGTATCTGAACCTCTAAAAACATCTGCTGGAGAGACCAATTTCATTTTGACTCATTATTTTTTTAAAAGCACTCAGTATATTTTGCTGACTGACGAGCTAAACTGATGAAATAGAAAAAAATAAGAAAGATATCTGCGAAAATAAAGTCCTGATTGTCAATGACTTCAACAGAGTAAGAACGTCTGACATTGTATTTCCTTAATTTATATGTACCTTATCTAGCATGTGGCAAATAACAGATCCATACATAATAAACCAAAGACGGACCTTGTACAGACTTTGTTGTTGATGATGTAGAGACTGGTTACTAAACCAGTTCATCTCAGCAAATCACCTGAGATTGAGATTGAGATTGACGATCCTCAGACAGCCGCACCATCTGCTGAAACCATTAAGGCTATTTGGAGCCTGATGACGGTATTAAGGCGGCTACAGGGAGGAAATATGTTAGAAAATGAGAGAAAGGCTGAACGGGCCGGCTGTGCTCGGCATTACGAGTGAGAGATTGTTAAAGGTGCATGCTTATACTCCTGTAGTCTATTTCTTATGTATCCTGTCATTCACTTCACCCATTATTGCTGACTCATTAATCCCCCTGTATCATTGTTCGAGGCTGTCAATCTTGAAATGATCCGTTCTCATCGGCTGGTCGCATGGATCCAGTAGCACAGCGATGCATCTGCATTGTTAGCCTATCCTCTTGCTGTCGTCTTCTATTTAAATAGGATTCTCTCTCTGCCTTTCGTGCTGCTGTTATACATTCCCCTCCTCCTCCCCATCTCTGCCCAGACTTCGGAGATAAGTTTCATCAGCCCCTTCAGCCTACCAGTCTCAGCAGAATCATCAGCCACTACCAGTGTCTGGACTCCTTGGGAGGATTTATTTTTGCTGATGCTCAGAGCAGACGCACCTCGATTACAAATCCCCCTGTAGAGTCGAACCGCCAAAGACTCTGTTAAGACTTTGTTATCACACTTCATCTGTTATAATAAAGTTATCTTTTTATTCATGCGCTTATCTATCCTTATTGAACAGGATATTGGTGGCTGAGGAGGACATACTTAACCCATACATCTAGTCTGATTGTATACCTGTATTTCTTAACATTCATGTTTGGTGGACATTGGCTTTGGTTCCTCGTTGGTTGCGATCCCAATGACTGCACTGCTGAATGTTTTAAAGTCTCTAGCCACAAACTGGATTTGAGGATTTGATAAACGTGACAAAATGTCAATGTTTACTTTGAGTACATTCTCATATAATTAGGAAAAGTCATGTATCATGAAAAGTTTTTTTTAAAATGCTGAAGAGGGCCTCAGAAGAAGAGGGTTAAGTTACTTAAAGTGTCCATCATCAAAAATGAACGCAATAATGCATAATCATGGAAGGTTTGAACATACTCCATCTGCTGATGACGACATTGCAAGGTCGAAAGCTCCAGAACAAAAGCTGAGTTGAGATTTTTTTCGTCAGTGACTGCCTCAAGGTCAAGAGGGAACTGAGGAGCCCAACCCAATCGATTATTGAAGTGAAGTTTTTTTTTCTGTCCCTTCTAAATGTAAGCAATCAAGTATGCATGAGTGATGACTTCAATGTTTGGTGCTTCACAGTAGATAAATAGAGCTTTACTTGGCACAGAGTGCTGTGAATTTCTCCCTTAGTTCATCTTCTTTCTCCTACATTTTTCACAACACCAGTCACTTACTTTGGCAGCACTTATATAAGCAATACATTCAAGTTTGGAGCTCAATGAGGAATTGTTTGCTTTGACAGCATAAAGTTTTCTTTACAAATTAAAAAAAGCACTTTGTTTATTCCAACAGAGAAAAATGGGACTGGCATGAAAGGAGTACTCATATCCATTCCTTGTTCTAGTGATACCATGCCATCATACTATAAGATAGAAATGTATTGGCCACAGTCTAAACTTATTTTATTTTGAAGGAAAAGGAAATTGGGAAAAAATGCTTACATGTTGTCATGCCTAGAGTTAGAGGAGATCTCTTGTGCATGTGCATTAACTATGGAGCTGGAATGAATAGGTGATCAGCTTAGCTTATAATAAAAACTGGAAGCAGCTGACCTGGTTGTCTCATGGGGTCAAAAATACAACTAAAACACCTCCTTAGGTCACTTATTAACACAATGTTAAAAAGTTGTGAGTTTTTTTAGACCCATTTAGCAATTTCTTGGCGAACAGCGGCAGGTGCAGTGATTTGCCTGGCAACCTCAAAATGAGGAAACGATTTAAACTACATCACAGCACCAGGGCGCTGTTTGCCATGAAACAGTTTTAGACAAACACAGGTCTTTCAGTCAGAGAATGTTATTTCCCAATGTGAAACAAGAAGATAAAGTTTATTTATTTGTCACGTAACTTTCTTACTAATAACGCCACTACAATAGTTATTTTTACAATCTTTTCCTGAACCTAACCAAGTAGTTTTGTAGCCAGTTTCCTAACAAAGTTCTGTTCTTGTAAAGAGGGAAGATTATTTTGAAAAGACTGTATACATGTAATTAGCGGAAACTGACACCTGTTGCTGGCTTTCATAGGAAAACTTGGAATGAGGTGTAACTTTTTTTAAATAACATACAAACCTTTGTATGAGGTTATACGTTGCTTTTGCTAAACATGTAAAAATGTTAGTGCCAGGAATCTGTATATTTTTAAGAATGACAGCGGAAGTCAAGAGCGACTAATCAACAGGTCAAAGCATGTGTTTATTTTAAATTGAATAGGACTGTGTTCCAGCCAAGGGAAGGTTTCAATGGCGAATGGGAGGCAGAAAAGAGGCAAAGCAGCAGGGCGTCTTCTGGCTGAAATCACTCCGTCTCTGATTGCCACCGCGGAGCGATGCTGCCAGAGGATCACAGGCAGAGCGTTGGGGCTTCTTAGTGCTCACTCTCTGCTGGCAGGGATGAACAGAAGGTGCCACTTACCTGCTCCTATCTGACTGGCTTGCTGTCAGCCTCAAGAGCACTTTGTCTTTTGAACTGTCAAACTGGAAAAAAAAAAAAAAAAAAAAGCTCTCACCAGGCAACCACCAGTAGCTATAGCGACTTGGACAGATAAAGCAGTGACTGATGGACAGATGTGTGGTTGGGTGAACAGAGATTACACTGTGGAATGGATGGGTAGGTGGGCAAAGAGAGTGGTCGATGCTCACGTGTGTGGATGACAGGATGAAGTATAGAATGGCAGCTCGGTTGATGGAAGAGTAGATTGGTGGAGGGTTGGATGAAAGTTTAGGTTTTTCCCAGGAGGAAATAAAAACTTTCACTAAGGTCAAATCCATTGTGTATGACAATTATATCCATCTGTGTGATGGTAAATGGGCAATTTCACCAAATGTGTTTGTTTGTTGGATGTCAAGTGGCTGGCTGGCAACGCCCAGGATTTATGACATCTGCAAATAATACCTTAACATGGGAATAATGTATGGGATGGAGACAAATATGACACCTCTGTCTGTACAATCACACTTATGGCCGCTTATTTAACAATGAGGCTTGAACACTTCCATTACTCCAGCCTCCTCATCTTCACTTTCAACAGGGCGGTGCTCAGTTCCTGCTTCTTTCTAGTCACTGAGAAACCTGCTGTTTCCAGGAAACAAGACTAAAAATACTATATTTGTGTAGCATGTTTATAACAAGGTGTTTGGGATTCAGTGTCATGCTCAACACACACTTGAGAAATGGTGGAATCACGGGTGTAACCACGAACCCTGTGATGTGTGGCTCAGCCCCATGCTGTTTTACATTAGTAGCTTGTAGAACCACAGTTTGCGAATGCCTCACTTGCCTCTTTTTCAGATTATCAGGATCACATGTCTGCAGCTGTAGCAACTGGAAGCTTTAGGGCACTGGGAGCCATTCTCCAGGAAGAAAGCAATGGTCAGTACCCAAAAGAAAACAGAATACCTTGTTAAACATCAGCCGTATAGCATGCAGAAATACAGCTGAAATGTCATTTGATATAGGGTTAGAAGAAGTGTACAGAAGAGAAGAAAAAGTATTTAGAAGTTATGGCCTTTGAAAAAGTTGGATCCCCTGGTAGGGACAAAACAAAAACACCCACTAGGTTAACAAAAAAAATGCATAAAGAAAATACACAACATGAGGGTACTCCAAATTAAAAGCATACAACTCAGAATAATAACTGTAAAGGGCCAGAAACCTACACACACATGCTGTTGCTCTACTGACTGTTCACTGAGAGCATTGCTGTTAACACTGAACGCCCACTCTCAGACAGGCAGGCGATGTTTTTTTGTTCTTTCCATCCAGAAAGGGCACATATATCTGGTACTGTAATATGAAAGCTAAATTAAAATGAAATTTCTGAAAACACAGATCAGTCTGACTTATCACATTGCATTTCTTTTGGACATGTTGTTGAAAAGAAAACAACTCAATAAATGTTTCCTCCCTTCATCCTCTACAGATTTTGCCTCAGTACACAATGAACTTGCCACCACTCTCATCAAGATAAATAACATTGTAGATTGTGCATGTTAATATATTTATGGAAGCAATTTGAGTCGCCTGGTAGAAAATTCAACGCGGGCACATTCAGCTCTGAAGAGAAAGAAAAAAAACATATTTCCATAATGTTTATTTTGGCAGGAAATTGCAGTACATTAGCAAAAAAGACTTCTGTATGCACGTATTAAACAAAAAGTCAATTTGGGATTGGTTATGATTGTTTTTGACATGAAATCTTGCTACACAGATTTACGTAAACATATTTTAGATGTGACTCTATAAACGACATTATGAAAAATCATATCTTTCCTGACGTCTCCTACCTTCACACCGTGATGCAGTTCATTGGGTCAGCCCACCCTCCAAAAAGAAGCATGAAAATGTTTTTGCATCTTGATCCCACTTTGGCGGTCATGATGGTAGTGCACATACAGCAAACAAATGAAACCATGAGTAATCCTAACCCTTTCTGCATGTGCAATACACAGTGATTATACAGGGTTCTGGTTGGAGCGCATGGTGAGAGCTGCGTGGAGCACTTCCTTTCTCATGTGACCTGCAGAGGCTTAAGCCTCTCAACTGAACTTTGCTCATGATAATCTAATAACTGTAATTTCTAAAAACCCTTCCCAGATTTACTTTGCTCTAGTGTAAGTGTGTAATTGGAAAGAAAACTCTGGCTTTGCATTCCAATGAGCTGATTTAAGGGGAAAATCACTGCGAAGCCGTGTAGTCAGGGGAGTGTGTGTGTGTGTGTGTGTGTGTGTGTGTGTGTGTGTGTGTGTGTGTGTGTGTGTGTGTGTGTGTGTGTGTGTGTGTGTGTGTCTTTCAATATTATAAGTATCCATGCTTGAGTTATTCTAAGTAGTTTATTGGGTTGGTTTCCAACAGCTCCCTAAGAATTAAATATCTCTTAGCCTCCAGATGTTCCACTTACTCCATCGCCTAGTGACAAACGTAGCCTTTCTGCCAATTGATGCTTAGCAGGTATTGTACTAGGTATTTAAAAAAATGATTATTATTTTTTACTTTGCAATTTGGTCTAATTGGCATGGGTTTGTCTTATCTGTCTTTTATGATAACACCATATTTGCCAAGTGTATTTCTTAAATCTTGGAGTACGGTGTGGTAAATGGGAAGAGAAACACAGACCTAACCTCAACAAAGATGTCCGGTCTAGTTCTGCAACTCTGGAAGATTAAACATTTAGAATATAACTCCAAAGGTTCCGTGGAAGGTGACTATGTAGGTGACCTCTATCTCTCTGTGTATGTGTGTGTATGTGTGTCTCCTAGTCGCACTCGCTTGCTGTTTAGACACAACTGACAAATATGAGGAATAGTTTACTTAATTTAAAAAACACAATCACAATCAGCAGTGACACTAGTCTAATTCTAATGAATATAGTGGGATGGATTTTGAAATTTGATCATGTGGGAGGAGAATCTGGGGAATTGGAAGTGAGAGAGAGGAGGAAAGTCAAAAGCGAAAGGGATTCATATTTTATCATTTAACAGAGATCAGAGACCATAAATATTATATAGAATATATGATTTATATCATTTATTGTAGATAATCAGTGTGTTTTGTAGCCAGATTTGCTCGCGGCGCTATATCTCATTCAGTTTCAATTCCCCTGATTCCCCTCCTACATGATTTAATTTCGTAATCCATCCACTGTTTTTATTAACAATAGCCTAGTGTCCCTGCTGTTTGTGGTTGTGGTTTTGCAAATTGCATTCCAATTCCATGTGTTTCTCAGTTGTGTCTAAACAGAGTGACGAGTAGATACACACACAAACACGGCAAAAAGCAGACGGAGAGATTAGCTCTATAGAAAACAGTAAGGGAGCAGAATGGCTTGTTGACCTGGACAGATAAATGGTTCCTGCTTTTGCAACAACTGACATAATGTGGTGCTTCGCAGCGCTTCCACATCCAGTGAGAACCCGGCGTAACACTCGAGAAGCACTGGAGCTCCTGTGAGAACCTAGAACTTGGTTCATGCCAAAAACAGTAATTCAATCACTCATATGTGCCACTTGTTAGCGGTTCGTCCAACATGATGGGATTGGAAAATGTGTTTTCGAACACATTTTCAATCCCCAAATGTTCATGAAAGTTGCTCTACACATACCGAACAATATCAACTCTAAACCCAAGATAGAGGAGGAAAAAAATATATAACTGCAACATTTAAAGCCTGAAAGCAGCGATTCATTCCAGTGGCTCCCTGCAATTTCTTCCATGTCACTTTAATGGCCCTTCAAGAGGCCTACCGGCTTTTTGCCCGACGCCAATTTCACCCTGTCTGCTTCCTGTTGTCGCCTTTTCTAACTTTAGACACATTCGTACCGTTGCTTATATTCACATCTATCAAAAACGACACACATGCAGTATTACCGACAGTTCCTCTCGCTCAATCAAAACCACAATGAGCTAGAATAATTTTTTAATGAGACTCGTATGAACTCACAGCGCCTCAAAAACACATCCTCTATTCTTCCTTTAACCTTTAACTGAATCCTCATTATGTGGTGGCCAAGCATGCACTTTCCTTCAAAGCTTCCACATAATCAGAAAAAAACAGCTCAGTACATACAGACATGTTCAAGTACAGCAGCCTTTAATGAAGGTGTGGATGTTTCTAATGTCTGGGAAGAGTGTACATGACCTTAGTCTGCACATAAAACATTTTGGCTCGATTTGGCTCCCCAAGGCTGTTTTTTTTGTTTTGTTTGATCATTGTAATCAAACTGACTATTAGTGAACACTAATTGTTTCTTGCATTGTCAGCATGAATAGTACAATCAATAGCTCCTTCTTCATTCGCTGATGTGCTGTTTTCAATCCCCCCAGGCTCATTAAAAGATGAGTCACTTGACTGCTGCTATATATATATTTTTTTTTTTGAGCATGGCAGGCTTTCATATTTCACTGAGTCTCCATTGTGTTGCCTGTTAGTTTATTTTGAAGTCAGGGTTAATGGGCAATCTATTCTGTCTCAC
The DNA here is from genome assembly GCF_027596085.1 of Anoplopoma fimbria. NCBI lineage: Eukaryota > Metazoa > Chordata > Actinopteri > Perciformes > Anoplopomatidae > Anoplopoma > Anoplopoma fimbria. Next base: position 5,295,285 of record NC_072472.1, on the reverse strand, counting down.
ACTGGGCCTTCGACGTCCTCCACTGACCAAAGGCTGAGATAACAAGACTCTGGAGGAGAGGCAGACAGACAGACGGACAAAGAGACTAGCTTTGAAGAACCAAAGCGTTTACACTTCAGTCTTTTTAACATGCCTCTGACATCGATATTGACACTGTTGTTTGGATACGAGGCCTTTGGTAAGTGATGCGGATATTTGCAGCTGAGACATATTGCAAAACCACAAGTCAAATAAAAGCTTAAAAAAAAGTGACTAAAAACAAAAATATGGTTCTCTTCAATGGTTTTAAAGAATCATTTTTTTTTATATATCAACACTGAACCAAAAGACCTACTGTAGTGCCAGAACTGTTGAAAACTAACACAAAACTCTGCAGCTTAAATCTTATTTTAGCCCATTGTTTTCTCCCCCATTAAGCAAATTTGGGAGTAAGATCTGTACTCCCACAGAGGGCAACATTTATGTCTTCAGCTCAGCCAACTATGACCATTGACATCTGGCAGACAACCATAAACACAGACCACATCACCCCAGACCTTAACTGGAAAAACAGGTTTGAAGCATTAATAATTCCCCATGAGACAGAAGAGGAGATGGCTGCTGATAAGTTAGGACATGGGGGTATTATGAAGAGTGCCAGCGAAGAGAAAAACAAAGACAAAAAAGTAGAGAAAAGAGGGGGAAAAAACTTGGCTAAAAAGGCGACTCAACTTGTAACTCTTGTCTTGGAAGACCTTCTGCACCCTAGATAATAGGGTGTTTGACGTTCCTCAACTGATAAACAACCCTGATTGAATCGCATTATTCTAATTGTTGGAACCAATAACATTTGCAGAGGACAATCGGACATGCTAAAGCAGGATTCATTGAACTGTTTAAATGTGTGGACAAACTGGAAGCCCAGTTTCCCATTTGTGGACCACTGCCAATGGTCTATAGAGGGATCAACAGGTCCAGCCAACTCTTATCACTGAATATGTGGCTCAGCAAAACCTGAAGGGGATCAATTATATTGATAACTTCAATCTGTTCTGGGGACATGGGCGTCTTTTCCAGAGCAGATGGCCTCAAACCAAACAGATATGAAGTTTAAGTACTGATGGACCAAGTTTTAGTTCAGCCTGTGATACCCATAGTCCAGACCTCTAGTTGAAGTTTGCTGTAAAGTTGGGCATTTAACATGGGGGTTTATGGGGACTGACTCTCTTTTGGAGCCAGCCTCAAGTGGCCATTTGAAGAACTGCAGTTTTTGGCACTTCCACGTTGGCTTCATGTATCAGCTCTTAAAAAACTGAGATCAGAGATAACGGAACTAGGAGCGATAATGAATGCCACTAAGCTGAACTCTTGTATCATCACCAAGCAAATCTGCCTGGCATCAGTTGGAACGGGAGACATGATGCCAAGATCCCTGCCCAACTTCTACAACCCACATATTACTCTTATAGCAGTAGACTGAACAAAACATAGTCAACTGAATCTGCCAAATTATTCATTTTGACATCAATTAATCTTCAGCCACTGTCTGTCTTCAAAAGAAGAAAAAAAGATAAATTGGCAAAGAATGCTTTTAAACACTAAATTTTGCTTAATTAAACGTCAGATGTTTGGCAGGCAAATCGTTTTTAATTAATGATTTGATTATTAAGCACAATCTTGATTTTAATGCTTTGAACTGAAACTTGGTTAGACCAACACAACAGTGCTGCAGTTTATTAGAGTCAACCTCTCTCAGCGTAAGACGTTTCTGTTCTGCAGTTAATTAAGTAAATCGCAGATTGTATTTTTTTCTACTCTTTAATTTGTTTCATTCTATTTTATCTTAATGCAATCTTCAATTTTACTATGTTTTAATTCTTTCAAATCCATTTCAGTGTACTTTATATTGCCTTGTGTTGATGGTTTTAAAGCAATGTTTGGTAATCTTGTGAAACTAACAAGAGTATGCCAGATTATAAAAAATAATCAAACAGAAAGACCCAGCCCAGTGTTGCCAACTCTTTTCATTCAGGCCAAATTAAATGATTGGACAAGCTTTTTACAATCCTGTGATGGCCATAGATGCTGGATTTTGTTCTTTTTCATTTTTTTATCAGAACATTTGATTTATCGATTGCTGTCTGCAGGCAAATTTCAAACAATATAAACAAAAACATTTTTTGGAAACACTACAAAACTTAGCTTTAATGCCTTTAAGTCCGGTCTGTGCTTCCAACACTGGAAGGCTTTTGTCCTAATTTCTCCCCCCAAAACATTTGAGTCCTCTTTATCCTTGAAGTCATACCGGCTACTGGCTGCCTGAGGCAAAAAGTTAGAAAGCTGTATATTTTTCTAAAACATAATATTGGAGCAGTATAGTTCAGTCCACACACAGTGACTAGTACGATTATGGCTTCATCTGTTATTTAAAAGATAATCAAACAGAATTTTGTGATGCCACCCTGCAACAGACCAGCCAAGTGTCCATGCAGCATTTTGCTTTTGTTTGTTTCATGGACGTCAGAAGTAATTCCCAATGAGGGGAAACAATACACCCAAACCTGTGAAGACTGTCACAGTGGCAGATGCAGCTGAACAGCATTTTCAAAAAATGAATCCTGACTCACTTCTGGCTGAGGCGCAGACTGAGCGCGTGCAGAAGCTGCTCTGTAGGCCTGTCAGGGATCTGCTGCCCCAGATCTGTGAACGGAGCCAAAAGAGGGACAGGTGCAGCACACTGCCTCTGGAAACGGGCCGAGGAATCAGGCTTTTAGTTACAAATATGTGGGTTATGAAGATTATTTTCGTTTGCAGCTCGATTGAGATCTTCCACAGACGGAAATTTAAAGGTTCTCTTAATCTTACTGAATGTAAAGAGCCTAATGCCTATTACTAATAACAAATACTATTTATGTACTATGTACCATGTCGAATATTCAAGATATTTCATTTGTTTACTTGGTAAAATGCAGAATTACAGCAGATTTAAAAAGATCAATCAAACAGTCACCTGTACATTAGGTTACATATGTAAAACCAGTTCCAATGTAGAACCTTGTAGAAAATATTTATTTATGAGGTGATTTTATCTAAATTGCTAACTAGGCATTATTTGGTACATTTGGTCTTAGTGATGTAGTGCCGCCAACCCATATAAAGGGCAGAGGAGGTTGTTTGGTACTGGAAAAGTTTAAAAAGGGATGTTGAAGAACAAGGTCTATTAGCAGGAATAGTGCTTTTATTATTAAAAACTTTACAGAATCAAAGAGCAAAAATAAAACCCAGTAATTTCAATAAAACTCTCTTAAACTAAAGAAAAACAACACCAAAACAAAACAAATAATTCTCATGCAAAAACATCCACATTGTCGTATTAAGCCATTATCCATTGTAATAGCCGAGCAACCTATTACATTTTTGAGGAATATTGCCTGCATGTTCAAGAGAATCTGGAAGGTTGCTTATTAAGCAAGAAAATATAATGATTTGTTAATTTGCTCATCCAGCTGTTCCAATCCAGCAAACTTCATGACACAAGCTAACTTTTTAAAAAAAACACTGATAGGCGCCTGACATCCCATTTTTCTTCACACCAGCAGTGGAAACATTGAGACACGGGATGACAGGACTGCTTATCTGTCAGATTGGACTCCAACTGCGATGGGACAGTAAGCTGCTCTTGGAGCTGGCAGCACTATGCCTCAGCACTTCATGTGCCGCCACACACGTTATTACTGCGCTGTTATCTCCACACCTGCTTCTCCCACAGAAACTAGGAATAAGTTTAAGAGCTAGCCCTTATTTTTTTCCACAAGAGAAGTTTGAAATAAATCCCACGGTTTAATTCGGTTTTAATGCCTATATGAGGATTAATACCATTTGGATTACTTACCACACTTCTGCGTCCGCATGGTTTTACAATTCACTGAATTTGTTGTTGGATATTTTAGGAGCGTTCAACTTTTGTGGTTTCACTTCCAATTAAATGGTTTACCTCATTTATAATCAAACCCTGAACTCAGACATTGTTTGAAATTGTTTGTTTTGATTCATGCCTTTAACATCACTGATATCTCTGTCATTGTAATTCATTTAGCAAGTGAAATATCATTATTGATTGTGGCAATGGCCCAAAATGCCAAAATAAGAGTTTGCATAACAAGGCGAAAGGTGTTTGCATGGTTTCTTCATTTGATCTATGGTTTATACTGCAAATCCAAAGGAAATATTTTCAGATGCTGCAACAGCAGTTAGATATGATTTTGTAATATATTGAAGCTCATTCAATAAGAGCCAGAAGAACAATCAAGCTGATCCTTAACAGCAGTTGAAAGTTTGTATATATGACACACCACACACACACACAGCAAAAAAAAAACAGAATGGATGATTGCACAAATGAGCTTTGATTCATAATATGCCAAATACCATCCTTCAAGGACTAAATGATTCAGTAATAGAAAAAAACAGCAGAATGGGAAACAAAGATGAATAAAGGAAAGGAAAAGCCGTTTGATTTTCTTTTACCAACTGTCAGTGTTATATTTCAGCATCAATGAGCTTGGATAACAGAACATTTCTCAGCTATCTCAAGTAGCAGTGGTAAATGTCGGCTTTTGGTGCCAGTGCTATTTTGCCCTAACGTTCAACAATTAAAGAGAAATAATCCTCAGAGAAGGGCCACATACATCAATTTCTACATCCATAGAAGCAGGAAATAGCTTAAAATGAACCTGAAACACAGTTGCTTGGAGAATTCAAAAGACATTTGGCTTCATGTCATCTTACTAAACCAGACAAGGCCAGAGTAGTGAAGACAAATTTAAACTCAGTGACTCAGTTTTGAATTAAAGTTTAGGTTGCAAAATAAATGGAATGAATTGCATCAGTGCATGAGTTGCTAACATGTATTAATAAGTCTATATAGTTTCCCAGCCCGTTATTATTCCCAGGGTGTCAATCACAGGACTTTCAACCAGATGGTCGGAGTTTGAGATGGTTGTTGTTGAGTGATTTTGAAGATATGTTTTTGTGATGTTTTTTTTCCGTACTTATGTAATGTTGTTTTATGTTTTACCTGCAAACAAGAATGAGAACGTGTTGAGTTTGAATTAACCTGTGGGGACAAAGCCTGCATCCATTCAATCAGCTCCAACACCAGCAAAATATGCATCACTGTCCATGGGTTTTTACTGTCAGTCAAATCTTCTATGCTGCTCCTCACCTTCTACACTTAAACTTTACAGAACTGATAAAGAAAATACATCAGGGTGAAATCATGATAAGCTTACTTTCTGAGACTCCACCAAGAACTGGATTTAGAAGTTTTTAGGTAGTCCTGGGTGGTAAATAAAACAGGACTCCCCCTCATGTTTAATAGAATTTCTTACCATCAAGTAAAATCTAAATTTGAAGAACTACAAACTGATCATCAGTGCATCCAAGTACTATACTCTCCAGTACAGAGTATTGCAAATGTCAATATTACAGTCATTTTTCTTATTTTTATTTTCATATATATAAATATAATAATGTATTTCACACACAGATAGAAAGCATTCGACCAACACATCTTACACAAGTAACCATTCAAAACACCTGCAGTTTTCAAGTGTTCTTTCCAGTAAACTTCAAGGGAACAAACATGAATACAATTAGCAGCACAGGAATCAACTATTAAAAGAAAACATAAAAGTTCATTAAAGATTACGCATTTCTGGTAAAATTGTCTACGTCCCTGTCCTCCAATCGCTCAGTGTCTCTGAGCTGCTTTGTGGTTTCATCTGAATGAATTGCCTGATATAAGATGCTTTTCCTGCCACTTGTGAAACGTTGTCAGTTAATGAGCGGTTTGGTTGATAGAGACAAAATAGGTTGTGTGGCTCATTGCTTAGTGGCTGCCCAAATGCCCTGCTGGAGTGTTTGAGCGGTACCTTGAATATTAAGAAGGTGGAAAAGAGCCCAGAGTGAAATGATTTTGTGCCAGCGCGGCGGCTCGGCCTTCAACGGAGCATCAGACCATGGTTGTGATTATGTCCAAAATATACGACGCCGGGTGTCCCAGGATGCAGGATTTCCGCAGCAAGTGTACAGAGGGAAACTGAAGAAACATCATTTATTAGCTGTAAACATGTCTTCTGCTACTCTTGGCCAGTACATTACTTTTCTGTCAGTGAACAGTGCCTCTGTCAGCCACCAGAAGATCAATTGTTGTAATTATACTTGAAAGTTGGTGGAAATGGTTTTAGGGCTACTTTAAAGGGAAATAAAATCAACCTTTAAACACTCTTACAGTTTTAAAAATCAACAATCTGTGACCGATAAGCAAGGGTACTTTGTGAAGAACCATTTGTTTCACTATTCACTTTCCCTAAACTTGCATTGTCTTGCTTCTGCTCTGGTGATTAACTGATCAGCAGGACTGTGAATTCGCCCAAATTAACAATTATTTTGTGTCTGCTTGATCATTTATTTCAGTCCCCATGTTTAAATGTATTTGATACCTTATCAGTTTTAGTTAATACATTTCACACACTTGTTTGGTTTGTTTGTTTTATGGTTTCATAGGATTTTTTCTTGTTTATCAGCTTGGGATGTTGTGGTAGATCAGCGGCTCAGCAGCTCAATCAAGGAAAGGGCAAACAGGTTCGCCTAATTATTTTGGGCAGGGCCCTGTTAAGATAAAGGAAGATAGGTCAGATAGTCCTGCAGCAAATGACATGATATAGGTATGGATTGATCTGTGTGATTTGGATTCTTGCTCGGTTTACCTGGGCAGGTGTTAGGTTCCATTGAGGTGAGGCAGAGAAGGAAAAATGCAATTGAACTGGAGTAAGGGGAGGGAGACAAGGGAGTTTGCAGCTTGCTGCCAGTCTTCAGCTTTGTTTTGTTTGGTGTTGTTTTTCTTTAGTTTAAGTGAGTTTTATTGAATTTACCGGGTTTCAATTTTGCCCTTTGATTCTGTAAAGTTTTAAATAATAAAATAACTATTTTTGCTAATAGACCTTGTTCTTCAACATCCCTTTTTAAACTTTTCCAGTGCCAAACAACCTCATCTGCCCTTTATATGGGTTGGCGGCACTACATTACTAAGACCAAATGTACCAAATAATGTCTAGTTAGCATATTTAAACATTAAATTACTCCCCCCAAAAAACAGTGAATACAAAAATGATAGTCTTAATGTACATAATCAACTGGGAAGGCTTCGTGGTGATATTTATTAACATGTTTTATCCTTTTCACCTCTAGTGTATTCTAAATGTATGGAATTATACAATACATATATCCTTACAAGCCTTGTCTTAAAATTATGTTTTTGTTATAATACGCTGAGCCAGAAATCTCCACTTTAGTAGCACTTACATATACTAAACTTTCCAGTTTCTTTCCTCTAGAATCTATATTCCGAGGTGTTTACAGAGGTTTTTTTTTCATATATCATTCATAGCCTTAATTTTTTTTCTTCACGCTGGAGACAGTATTTTCAGATTTATCGAGAAAAAAACAGTTTTACCTCAATATTTAAACAAACTGAAACATTTATATCAGATTTTTTTTTCTGTAACATAATGACTCATTTAAATATTCAAACATATCGTTTCAGAAAACCTGCAATACAAAAAATAAATCTTAATATAAGTTATCAACTGGGAAATTTCAAGCTGACATCCATCAGTTAAATTATTTACCCGATTCACGTGTCGTGTCTCTTCTTAAAGGCAGGTGTAATGTGTCTTCGTATGTGTGTTCATGTATGTGCACATGCATGCATCTGAGCGATTGTGTTAAAGAGGCAATCTGTGCAGTAGTCTCCCAGTTTTTCACGAACACACACTTGACTGTTTTTTGTGTGGCAACTGGCTTTGTTATTTAATGTCTTATATGCCTCAGCCAACAGCTTGATTAATAATAAATGGACTCAATGCAATTACTCCTGCCATTTGTATTTATATTGTTCCACTCGTAAAGATTAAGAGTTTAAGCTGATTTCAATCTCTTCGATTCCACTAATTGCATCCTCTCACATGCGAGGTAATTATTTCTGCATTGTGTCGAGCTACTGTAGAGCTACTGAAACTCATGTCTGCAGTGTAAAACAATTTGTCAAAGTAAATGACTCTATCTGCACTTTACTGTTTAGTAGCTCAAAAGAAAGATAACGCAGGGAAATGTGTGCATATGCAAACAACGCCTTATGTTATCGCAGAATTGATATTCTCTTCACAGTGCCATCAAGCATGAAATAGAAGAGTGCATTTCCTTTTGTGTAAACTTGCAGTGCACTGTTGGCCGTTCAAGGAGGAAATTTATGTGAGAAAGGGCTTGACTAAAAATCAGGAAATGGATTAAATTTAATCTAATATCCATTTTATTCTTTTAATGTAGAATCTCTGAATAGGATCCAAACTGCAGGAGGATGAGTGGCCTTCTCAGAGCTCTGTTGTATGTGTACAATCACTTTGTCTGGGCAGATATAAATTCACACATTATGGGGACTCTCCTGCTCTTTAGGGGAAAAAACATTGGTCCCCACAAAAAAAGGGTCCCCACAAGGTACATTTAACGGGTACATCATGACCCTAGATGTGCCATGATTGGCACCACTACAGCAATCGATGCACAAGTGTGTGTTTGAATGAGAGGCAAATTGTGAAGTGCTTCGTCCAGTAAAAGCTATAAAAGGGCAAAATAAATCCTGTCCATTTATGATTTACTTATAAAGAAAAGAAAATGCCAGACAGTGCCTTTCTCTTCTGTGTGTGTTTTACTGATACTAATATATGATAGGGAGTTTTGTAGACCAACAACTTCTTTCTACCTTTCCAACTGGCCAGAATGTTTTATTTTATTTCCTTATAAATGCATTGTTTATACATTTTAACCAGAAGAAGTTAAGGGGTGTGTGTGCATTTGTAAATATTAATAACAATCCACAATAAAAAGATGGTAATCTATTAATATATGGAGCGGTGCGAGTCACTAAATTTCCCACAACCTGCAATATTTCTGACTAAAAGCCTCATGCTGAAAAATGAAGGAATTCTGTCCACAGACAGACGCTAGAGGGTTCCTTTTTTATTATGTCATGTGACATGTCATGTTGCTGGTACGATGTCAATAAACTTGCAATAAGTGATTTTCATAGCCGGAAAGACAGTCAAGTTTTATGTATTATTGTTTTCTAAAAACTCATTATAAGAGGTTTACATAAAGTCTGTGTTAGAGAGCTTTTTAATAAATTATAAAGAAAGGTGAAACTAATAAACTGGCAACTCAATGTACGTGATACAGAATGCTAGCACATCATAAATTGTTGAGCAGGAAAAAAAAGGTTCACTCCAGAGCTAAATCTGCTTAATATGTGGTACTTTAACCAGTCCCTGAATAAGACATGATATGAATTGTGTATTTCTGCAAGTAAAACATTAGTTACAGAATACTGAAAGATGTTAAAGTGCAGTTAAAGCGAAGCATACACGAAACATATTTAATATTTCCTTCATGAAATAACCCTAAAACTTGATGGGTGGTGGATATTTTTTGTGCAGCATATGAATATTGTACGAGTCTTGCAGATTATTATTTTATATTAAGTATCAATACCATCTCATGTAATCTGCTATGCTGTTGGTCAACTGATGAAGCAGAAATGCTTTAAAATAAAGATGGCCATTTGGTGGACACCTTTTATCCTATGTGTTTTCACAGCAACAACCTGATTGTGTCCAATGGTATTGGCAGTGGGAGTCAAACGCATTAAAATCAGTGGGAATTAAATCTGACAGTGTATTAAAGTCCACACACAAGAGTTAATTTAACACTTAAGGTAATTTTGTACTGCCAATCTAGAGCTGTATCTGATTGGACAAACAAGTCTCTAAATGCAATTTGCCATTAAAAATCCTACACTCAATATCAATTAATGTGGGACCAGGAAATTGTGTTGGCTGACTTGGTGGTCTATGCAACTGACAGTATATTAATAGGTATCCTGATAATTGTGAATAAATTATGAGGTGTAGGTGGCACCATGAAATCAGTCACTTTTGCTAAAGGTTAGTTTATTGGAATGGTGCTTGGTCTGTCCAAAAAAAAAGTCCAGACTGAAATACCTCTAGAATTATTTAATTTAAATGTAATTTAATTCTTGTTATTTCATTAAATTCACAAAATTCCTGCCCTGTGCAATAACTGGCCTTTAGAAACGAGCACATTTCTATTTCTCAGGCTGTCTGGCAGCAGTTTAGAGAAGTTAACTGAACAACAGGGAGCTCGGTTTGGCTGTATACAACTTTCTATTGCTCAGTGCTAATGCTCATTACCTGTCTTAATCAAAAGTTATGGGGATGGACTCACCAGAAATCAGCTGCAGGCTTTGTACTGGCCTCTGGTGTTCTCTTTTCTGATTGATTTCCTATAAGACTCTTCATTGCCTGGCTATGTGCTTTATTTCTGGCATTTTAGCCCTGTATGAACCTGTACAGAGTTTGGTTTTCTCGGGCAGAGTTTTTGCATAATTGTATTAGAGTTGTCTTCTTATTAGTTTTACTGGATTTTGGTTTGCCTTACCCATAATTTTGTTACTTTTTGTTACAATGAAATATGTAGAGTTTGAACAATCAAAAAAACTCATGGGTTAAGCTGATTTAAAACTCCATTGCCTCAAGATTAGGATAAAATCTAAAAAAGGCAACCAAATTGAACTCTTGGTAAATTGCACCACTCTGAGACATTTCTTCCTCATATTGTCAACCTTGAACCCAGCTGGAACCAGCTGGGAAAGGAAATGAGATAGATGTATTACATCCAAAGTAGAGAGGCAGCAGATATTTTTAAAATGAAACCCCATTCAACCACAATAATCCGTATCTGCCATGTTTTGGAACCTGAAGCTCCTCTGTGATTACTTCTGCTTCCCTCAGGGCGGCCAGTAAAACATGACATAGAAGGAGGGGAATCAATCAGTCGATGGCTTCCACTTAGGTAGTATTTCTCTCTGATAAGACACAAGTTGAGTAGGTAGAAAATTGAAAATGTCACCAGGGGCAATATTTTACAAATAAGCATGACCTACAGTATATGATGCAGATTCAAATATTGTTAAATTATTGATCTTTTTTTTGTTTGAAGAGAAATAGTGTTTACAATGAATAGCTTGCTTCAAGATTGAAAAACTAGACTTTAAGTCCATGAAAACCTTGTTTCAGTAATCCTCCTAAAGTTTCACTCAACAGTATCTGAGTAAATCTATGAATCGCATTACTTTTTGTAATATGAAACCACTCGCTTGCAGTAATATATCCAAAGAGATTCATCACATAATTCCGAGATTTATATTTCTATATTTTAAGCCTCATATTTACAGCATATACTGCAAGTCTCAGTGCTTAACTTGGGTTCCAGCAGTTAAAGTGTATGCTACCTGTACATCAGTAGCTTTTAGTAGTAAAAGTCCTCTCTGTTGACTGAGAGCGATGCTGTCAATCCAGCTGTGATTCACAATTACTTCTGCGGTGAAAGTCACATCATGATCTGAAAACGCAGTCCTACCGAATAGGCTGTTGGTTTATTATCTTCATGCACCATTCTTGTTTAGGCCTGGGTTTGAACTCAACTGAACATAGCTTGGACTAGCAACACACTGAATGTACTAATGAAGTACAGACGGTCTGAATGAGGGCTTAACATTGGCCCGTATGAACTGTGATGCGGTCATCTGTTGTTCTATGTGCTGAAGTGGCTTTGGGTGGTGTTATGTTCACTTACTGAGGTACCTACCAAAGTGCATTTGAACAGTGATGTGACCACTAATGTTAGCATTTTTTTTGACAAACTACGTGATCAATGACCAATGATTTTAATAAAATAATTCATGATTTACGCCTCTAATACTCTATACTAATCCATAGAACAGATTTTAAAAATCATGATATTTCTGGTTCCAGAAAAACTTAGTTAGAAAACTTTGTATTGGCTCTTTCCTCGTATAAGAAATACATTTTCATAAGACTTAAGAATCATAATAAGCATGGAGACCACAAACCAAACCACAGAAAGCTGATTTATTTTTGCATTCTGTTGCAGCAGGGAACAATTTAAAGCGAAAAATGCAAAACAGCTCCTGTGTGTGTCTGTATTCTCACACAGGCAACTTAATCAGTTTGAACTATGGAGTCAACGCATGGCTTTGGACCCTTTTATAATAAATCAGGGGGCAAGTGTAATATTATCACTGGGATTTCAGAGTTTGTGAGGAAGGGGGGGGGGGGTTATCATAAAGTGTGGTCTATATGATGCATCATTTCCTGTTCACATTTCCATTTCCCGAGGTGTTAAATAATGCACTAAAAGTATATGGAGAGAGGAGGCAAAAGAGATGAGACTGTATACTGTAGCCCCGCAGCTATGGTGGCTTCTCTCATATCCAGAGGACTTTATTGTCTGTGTGTGTGTGTGTGTGTGTGTGTGTGTGTGTGTGTGTGTGTGTGTGTGTGTGTGTGTGTGTGTGTGTGTGTGTGTGTGTGTGTGTGTGTGTGTGTGTGTGTGTGTTGAGGGAACTGTTTGCCTCAGCTCAGTAGATGTAAAAAAAATAAAAATAATAATAAAATATTGACTTTTATTTCTTTTTTATGAATATGAAAAGGATTGAGGAATGTTCAGGGTTTTCAGTCAAATATTACTATTAGCATCCTGCTTACAGATCATTTTATTATATTTGGGATCTGATGTTTACATTGGACATATTTTAATCATCATTTTCATCGTCCCTGATAAGTGCTTTGAATATTATCCAGGAATCTGATCATTCTGCTTTGATGAGCCAACCAGCTCTTTACTCTTGCAAGGATCCTGGGAGTGTACCCCATAATGTTGCTTGTACTTGTTATTTGCATTAGCCGTGTGACCATTCCCCTCAGTCTGTCTTTCGTGGTAACTCCCCCAAAACTCTTCAGTTCTGTTTGTGATTTTCATTGATAGCATATGTCATATTTCTGTTGTTTGTATCTGTGGACATCCAAGATGGCGTCTCTACTTATGCAGACGTCTTACGATGAGCTTGACAGTAGGTGTCAATGGTGCCGCAATAAGCACACAATTCCTCACTGGCTTACCATCTACGACCATGGCCAGTTGTGTTTGTTAGAACAAATGACTAAGTTGGAGATCATGTGATATCCCTTGACATCAGGCGTCAGTTGATCAGCTATGTAGCAGTTCTATAATTTGGAATAATGAGACCTTTGTAAATACTGAGGCAGCCCTTCAGTTGGCTGCAAGTTCGAAAACGGTACCTCTACTTTGTTTTTGTTTCTCAATAGGATGACATTTGTGTTTTAAAGTATAAGGACAGGGACATGTGTCTTTTTGCCACTCTTCACCCAACAGTAGTGCTTAATTTCCCCGGATCCCCATGAGCTTGATGAGTTGCATATAAAAGATTAGATGAGATACAATGCAGAGATTATCCATAAAAGACTGCAAGCACTTCATATCCTCAAGCTCAATAAACATGAGCAGTTCTCAGGAGAAACATTATTCTTATCCCGGGCCACAGTAAACTGCATGGGAACAAATTAATAAAACCTGATTAATAAGGTACCTTAAAGGAAATGGCTCACTTGACGCTTTGGACGTAAAACCTCAACATGATGTACAACAGTCCATAAAAGTACTGAAGATGTATCTCTCAAATGAGCACTGCCTGTTTGTATGAAAATAAGCACTCACCACAAGCATCATCCTCTTGATGGAATAAAAGGAAACAAAATCAATTAGCTTCCTATAGTGGCATCCTAAACTTGTCTTTCCAAGGTGGTGGATGAATTCCCAGATACCTTGGCACAACACCAAAGACTGAAGCTGCTAATTTATTGCTTCAACAAAATGTTCCACTGCCCTTGTGACCTCCATCACATCCTCCCAATCTCCCAGTGCTCGGCTAGGAATATTTAAATCGCTGTTCTGCAGTATAGACATTAAAAAGGCTGAGGACGATAATTCTTAAACGGATGATTTATAAGTACATTTTAAATCTCTCCTGTCAGTTTTCTTATTTCCATCAGTCGTGTTTTGTTATGTTTTTTCTCACAATTTATTCTCAAAGTAGACTGAAAACCAACACTGTACCAACACTGTTGTTATATGGACATGATGGTAATGTAAGCTAAATGTGACTTTATTTGGTCAATTTTCTGCAACTGTGCCTGAACTAAAAATATTTTTAATGTGGCTAAACTTAATACCAATCAAAAGCCCCAATTTTACAGAGAAGCAGTAGTCTGCAGATAAACTGGGAACTAACCTCAAGGTCATTGAAACAGACAATAACTGAGAAGTAGGATCCTTTTCTGAAAGACTTCCATACAATGGGGCTTTTTTTAGCAACCGGAGGTGTCGCCCCCTGTTGGTCAGTAGAGATAATGCAAGTTTTAAGGCACTTCCGCATAGGCTTCCGCCTGGTTGCCGCCTGGTAAACACAAAGGACAACTGAGTCATCACTAAGAATTGCCCATCAAACACAGACTGGCCAATCATAGTGTAGCGTTGGCCAGCTCTGAATTTTTGTGGATGGTTTTCTTGATTTGGTGCTAGTCATGGTTAAATGTGTGTTATAGTAATACTTGTTCCTCGAAGAGGTTGGAAAGAGACAAGTTTCTACAACCTTACATTACTACCTTAAACAATCTAATGAGCAGAGCAAGTTAGCACAGTGTTAACTAGTATTAGTGCTTCGATGCTACACTAGCTACAGAAGGTATACAGAATGTATACACATGCTGCTTTTGCTTTTTAATGATAATAAATGTAAATGTTTACCTACAAGGCTTTACAGGAAGTGTTAATCCTTCATTTCATTGTCTTCTTTCTTGATTGCCAGATGATGTGGTGGTTTACTTTAAAACTGTAATTTGTAGGCTTTAATTTCTATCTTTATCTTTTTAACCTGTTTTTTTGCGGCTGAATCAGTTTGACATGCTTGATATATCCTTCAAATGCATACTGTAGACTTTTCTGTGTTCTTCTCTATGAAATCCCTTTTTTGTTTTTACAAATATTAGGCAAGTTTTATGCAGGGAGTGCAGTTAGTGACAGTGTGGGCTCCATGGTAGCATTGGGGGGCGGGGAATAGTGTAGGGTCAATAGGACGAGAAGTTAGAAATTGTTGTGTTGACATAGAGCCCCCGCAATCACACAAAAAACCCCAATTCCTGTTCCAACACACAGTGTGACATTTATGCAAGAACAGCAAAAGCACTGAGGAAAGTTCTGCTGAGACCTGGAGGAAAAAGAGCACTTCTTGGGCTTGAGTGGAACTTCACTTAAGCTGAAGATTTGCTTTGAATCAAATCAACCAATAAACATCGAAAAAATCATTAGGTGTGAGCCTGACGCAGTGTGCTTCACAATCCATCTTAGTGAACTGCATATTTCCTTTTTAAGTTTATGAGTAGCAAATCTCCACCTAAAGATAATCTAAAGCCTCTCCTTCATGCTCACTGCTCCTGCAAGTTTTCACCTTACAATGGTGGAGGAGAGCACTCGCACTGCATGCACAGATCAAATTTAGGAACTGTTCTGTGGCGCACAATCCTGTTCAGATAATCAAATCCCTGTTGTTTGCTCATTTTTGAAATATAATTCCCTATTTACAGAAAAAAAGTCTATGAATTATGCATGAGCTTAAAAGTGAGATAAGAGGAAGAAGAGGAAGGGAAAGAGTCGTAGGAGGGGAAGATATATTCAGTATTTCCCCTTCAGAAGTACTGGCACCCTTGGTGAGTATGAGCCAAAAAGCTGTAAAAGTAATGAGCTATTCTTTATAAAGGCCACCAATAATTCTGGAGGGCACAGTAAAACTGCAGTAACATGCTGAATTGAAGCTTTGCTGTCATGGATATTATAATTTTTTTCGGTATGGAATCGTTTTGAGCACTGGCAGGCGCGAAAGAGAGAGCAGCAGACATGGAGGGGTGAAACAAAATGACAGGAATAGAAGAGTGAAAGGTTGAGAAGACATAATTAACATGGTTTTAACCATTGTAGCTTGCTTTGGTAACACGTCAAATGTCAGGCGAGTAAAAGTCACTGAATTGAACTGGATCGATAAGTAGGATAAGAGAGGAGAGAGCCAGTAGTGAATGAAGTATAAAGGGCTGTTTTGCTGAGGGCAGCTCCAGCTGTTTCTTTGAGCTTTCAGATGTTGCAGAGCCTGAGGCAGCGATCACACTGCAAGCGAGGGGCGAGTGCACAGTTATTCATGGCTTTAGAGCCGTTAACAGCATGACTCATAGGAATGTTGTGGTGCAAAATGTCAGTCAAGTTTAAAGCCGCACTAACAACTTTTTTTTATATGAAGTGTGAGAAGAAGTATTTTTTCCTTCTCTAAATTCACATTTCCTAAATGTTTGTATTAATAAACACTGTTCCTCAGCATAAGATCACGGGTCGTTCAAACCGCCTTAACTGGCTCCTTCGAGTCAAGATAAGCAGTTTTGAACCTCTTGTTTCTAAAATTATATTATTCAAGCATGTTTTAACTCTGAGTGACAATCACGGCTTGTGTTGAATAAATACTTCACATAAAATCTACCGTTTTAATATTAAATAGGCTTTTGAGTGCATGTCGGTTTAAATGGACACTCTGGAAAAGCTTGTATATTGCTCCTTTGTGGAGGACAGCCGCTGCAGTATGCTTGGATTAACAGCAGTTATGATGGATTTCATCGGTGATCCAGGGTCATGTCAGAACATATCAAAATGTCATGGGGTGTAGGTATTTTATACTTGAAAACAACAAGAAGAATCTGCAGCCATGCTAGCACGAGAAAGGTCAGAGGGTCACCAAATGTCTAAAAGTGTTTCCGTCTGGTCCAAAGTGGTGGATCAACTGCCCGACACTACCATCCCCTAAAGCCCAACCAGAACTCCTTCCCTGGGCGTGAAATACCAATGCTTTGCCATGTCCCTCGGTGTCTGATACTGACGCAGAAGGCTCCCTATAGCATTTCTATGAGACGCACCGGGGGGTTCAACTACCATGCACTCCAATCTGCATGATCATAAGATGCTCACAGGAAAATGCCCTGGAAGTGTGATGACAATGTATAATGAAAGCACATTGGACACAACCAGGAGAGTAGTGTTCCAGACCGTTGTTAAGTTATAAAGAAGTTACTTTAGTCATGTTTGTGCTGGGTTTTCCGTACTTATGTTACTTTGTTTATATCTTACTTAGTTCACTTTATTTTTAACCCCAAACATGCAGTTTTCCCTTAATTTTTCTGAGTGGTTTTGTCGTCTAAACCAAAGCATGTGTTTTTGCTTGAATTCACAACTTTAACCACGCGTTTACTGCGATGGGCAACCCAATGCGTTAGAAAGTGTGACAGGGCGTCAGTGTGATGTCATGTGACGAGGTGGAATGAGAACATGTTGAAGCGCAATGTCGCTAAAACATGGCTGAAAAAAGAAAAAGAAAATTTGTGGAGTGTTACTTTGAGGCACAGTTTTCAGTACAGTAATCAGTTTGTTGGTACACTGTATACTGCATACAAACTGATAAGCCACTAATGCAACAGTTTAACACGGGGTGCTAATTAGCTATCAGCTGACACACAGCTTTGCTAATGTGCTATTTACACTAAGTATACCTCATAAAGGAATAACTACATGGTGGTGTAATAAGCTCCATTTCACAATCATGCTGGTGAAACCAAAACCTCTCCTCTTTCCCTCTGTCCATGTCTGCTCTCATCATCCCCCCTCATCTGTCCTTTCATTCTCACCTTTTTCTCACTTCGTCACCACTCGTTCCCTTCATTAGCCGAGCAGGAAATGGGCCCTCTCCTCCCCAGGGAAAGCTATTAAAACATAATAATATGCCTTTACTCACCTCTTTTGTCCCTCTTCAGATGTCACCCTCCCTCAAGCACTTCCTGTCCTTTGGAGGTGATAAATGATTAGCTAGGAGATGATGATGTTGATAATGACAATGTTAACAATGACCTTATTAAGAAGATGCAGAGCTACAACATTTATATTTACTATTACAGATGCTAATGAAGCGACATTCCTCCAGGGCAAACGCTCCGTCTCCAAAATAAAGTCCAATTAAAGAGAAACGATAATTATTGCCACTTTGTGATCAAGAGAACAACTCATTTCTACGAGGCATTTGAGTTTATCATTAAAAAAAAAAAATGCCAAGTAACAATTTGTCATGACAGCCTCCCTCTTAAAGAGTAATTATGCAAAAGTGCATTGAGGGAACTCGCCGCAGCAGCCCGGACTCCTTTCCTCTCTGCCGCAGCGGATACAGATGGCATGCCTGCATATGTAAACAGCACCTTGTACCCCACGGCCCCATAAACACATAAACACAGCTCCACTAAGAAACACAAAAGGTAATGAGTTAGCAGACGGCGCACGAAAGCAGCCACAGACAAATCAAGGCCGAGGTAATGATGCTGAACGCTCGGCCTGCATCGCCTCCCAACTATAATTAATCAAGCCATGTAAATTTGAATGTGAACATGACGCAGGGTGCATGCACTCGCAGCTCTGTGCACACGGGATGGAAGTTGACCATCTATGTTTCTATTCATCCCCAATGTGCTGCATGCAGTTAAAAGTCAGGGCTTCATGCACACCAGTCAGGTTCTCTCAAACCAAACTGGGGAAACCATTTCTTTATGGACTTGGCTTGTGCACGGCAGCATTGTCATGTTGGAAAAAGAAAGAAAGGAAGGAAAGGGCCAAACACAAACTCTTGACACAAAGATGGAAGCACACTACTGTCTAAAACACCAAAGTATGCTGTGTGGAGAGGCTTGTCCACAAAGATTCACAAAAGAATGAAACATTGACGTGAGAATTAAATGAATAAATTGCAGGGATGTACTTATAACACTCTGATCAAGTTCAAAATAGGAACAACTTGGGCACTTATATCATACCGATATGAGTACTTAATAATACAATTACAGTGCTAACAATGACTTGGAAAACATGTTTTATTTTCATCAGATGTTTTAGCTTTCGGACTGTATCTAACTAATTATGCAAAATGTGGTTGCTGAAATTTTTACATTCAAATTTCCCAATACATACGAAGCATTGTTTGCAGTAAGGATGTCAATAATGAACCATTTAAACAAAAAACAATTTAGACCACTTAACTCTATCAGTTCACCAGTTAAAAGAAATAGAAAAAATAAAAAATTGAGTAAAAACTATTTTAATTTAAAGGAGAACAGCTGGTCCATCGTAAAGGTCAGCCCACCTTAGGCGTGTCTGGGCTCTTGTTGTTAATAAGTTCAGGGCTAACCCCCTTCACTTGATTCAGCAGGTGGCAAACAAGACATAGAAACGTGGCTTGGGTTCGAGGAGTTGCAGTATTTATTCACTAACGAATGAACATGGTAGTCCAAACAGGGTGGGCGGGATGGAAGGTGGAGTGGTCAAACAAACACCAGACTTTTGTCCAGGAGACAGCTGTTCATTTCCGTGAAAAGTTGTTAGTAAAATTGTTATTTTGTTTTCTCGGCCGTTAGTTACGTCTGTCATTAGTGTCGTTATTCACGTGAGCGTCTAGTCACGTGACCCGTTAGTCAATATTAACAATATTCTAGATTTGACAAGTATATTTGCTCCCTTAATCTAACTTCCTGTAAAGATGGATGTTTACTTTTAGAAGACAATATGCATGTCAAGTGCATATATTGAAATGCAGTCACTGAAACATGCCAAACTGATGCTAGAGGGCTATCTGACTGATACCCGATACCATCCCGAAAAGATTTCTGTACAGGGTGAAACGCTGAAGAAGGGTGCTAATGACAAAAACATACAAAGAAGAAAGGAGTTATCTTCGGCAGAGATGGAGCTGAATACTTGATCTGACCTTTAAATATATGTAGTGGCAGGGAAGTAGGTCTCTCTCTCTCTCTCTCTCTCTCTCTCTCTCTCTCTCTCTCCTTTTACTCTTCCTTCCTTCCCTCCCACCCCTTCTCACCTGCCTCCACCTAACGTATCATTAGCTGTGGCCAGCCAGACATCAGACCAGGCAGCCTTCATTACAATTGGCGCTTATTCCCCCCAAAGCCACCTCACCCCCGTTCCGTCTCCCCCAGCATCTTTTCCCTCACCTAACTAAGCCTCATCATTAGCCGTAGCCTGCCAGACATCAGACAGAAAGCCGCATCGTTAAGACTGGAGATTGGCATTCACTGTCCACGGGGCATCTCTTCCTTTTCTATTTCTCTGTCTCAGTCTATTTGATTTTTTTGAACTACAGGGAGATAAACCTCAGCTCAAAGCACTCACAGATGAATGGATTCAGACCAAAACATGGCAGCATACAGATGTAGCCATTATTATAACAGTTTTCACTGCTTTGCTTACTCGCTGTACTATTGCTGCATCATGGCTCAATAAGACATTGTAAATGTCATGAAGCCATATAGGTTGGAAATAATGAGTAGATGATGAAATATGTTAAACCTGAGTTTCTCAACGTCGTACTCATTATTTATACACAATTATCCTGCAACCATTTCAACCATAAAGAAAGTTTCACTTCTCATTAAAACTAGACAATTAAGAAGATTTAACAAGTAAATCACGGGGTTGAAATAGGTGTCTATCATTAAGAGGAGCTGGTAGAAACCTAAAAACAGAGCTACAATGTATTTAACTTTAGACCGGCATTAGCCAGTTGGCAAGGAACTCCAAATGAATGATACAATAACTGCTGGATGTGGAAATATGCAACTGTTGGCTAAAACGTTCACCATTTCAACTCAAAAGGTGATGATACGACCGATCTCATGGAGAGGCATATTAATAGCACGACATTATCCACATTTTCTGGTGTAATTAGAGCGCTTTTTTGACTTTTCGGGTATCATTTTACGTATCTTTTTGCATGTAATTTAATGCCATGGAATTACTGTGAAAAAGGTTGCGGTTATGTTTAGGCAATAAAACCACTTAGTCAGGTTTAGAACGTCATGGTTTGGCTCGAAATACATGTGTAAACTGATAAAAATATGTATGGAAACGATCTAACAGGAAAACACGTCACTTACGCCAATAACTTAACTTAAAAAAAGCCAAAAATAAAAAGAATTGGGACTCAGGGTTCAAACACCTGCCTGCTGGTTTGTTTGACCTTTCCACCACTCTCCCAGCCGTGGTCTCTCTCACATTTTATACTACTCTTTTTACTCGATTAGTAATTCTTTATGCTTATTTCATGCTGAAAAACTTTTTTCCAAGAAACAAATGAATGCATCTCTGGTAAACACAGTATTTGAAATGGTGCATTGCATGATTCTTTGCAGAGTAACTCAGTTTTACAGGTCTTCCAGTTAAATCAACTAATCGATTAGTCGACAAAATCGTGTGATTGTTAGTCAATGTTGTGCTCGCAACTTGTTCGTGTAGCTTCTGATGCTTTACATTATCTGTTTTCTGATGTACTAACAACATCTAGCTCTCGTTACTCAAACGTACATGCTGAATTACTGTTTGGACAAAAGCTTTTGCAAAATGTTTGCAATGTGATGTTACTTGAGCCGTAAAGGAGGAGGATTCTACGGTGGCTACTGCTGTACAGGTGATTGGATGTGTTTCTCTCTGATCTGCTCCAATGTCTCTTCTCTCTCTCTCTCTCTCTCTCTCTCTGATCTTTCCCTCGGTCTTTGGGCTTATTACATCTTCCTTCTCCCCGAACTTGGTTTCATCTTGGTTTTTTCTCTCTCCGTCCATCCCTGCCCTTCCAACAAATTGTTTCCTATCTTTTCATCACTGCTTCTACCATTTGTTCCCCATCTCCCCACCTCACCTTGCCTCCATCTCTGTCATGCAGATGGTGAGGCTGCTGCTGGAGATAAGACTGTTCAAAGTAGCTTTATCCTGCTGACGGCTGCTTTCGAGCAAAAAGAAAACATCAATAAAACTGTCCTGAAACCAAAGCTGTAAAGCACAGATTTGTAAATAACAATAAATAAGTAGAACATTACATTATTAAACTGCCGTTCTGCCACTGTGTGTCAGTGCATATCCAGCTACTGAAATTAGCTTTATACGATGATTCAAGGGACATTTTTAGGAAGTCTACAAAAATACAGTACAAAACACATTTTAATACAATCATGACATGAATAGCAACAACCCCTGCCACGTTGTTTGTGTTTACTTTTACTGTAAAATTCTAGCCTAGGTAGTGGAAGAAAAGCAATAAATAAATCAGTTTTTTAAACAGAGTTTAGCTGCATTTCTACTCTGCTTCTTTAGCACCCATTGGGACCTCCAGTGATACCTCAGCCTATGGGCTAAGGTCATTTTAAAATACAAATCCAATAAAAAGAATTCTAAGTGGTGGAGCAGGAACATGATCAGTTGAGGAGGGCATTAGGAGCAATGGAAAAGTTGCATGGTCTATCCACTACTGAGATAATTACCATGCTGGCCATGTTTAGCTACAAAATAACTTCCTTGGTGTCCATACTATCTATTCAATTAAATACACATAATACACATACAACATGTACAGTACACATATACAGCTCTAACAACCATGGGGCAGATTTATGCAAAGGAAGGTCAAGGGGTCACTGATTATGATTCATATGATACTGACTGTCTTCTTGACCTAAAGTACTGTGTGCCACTTAGAATAATAAGAGATGCGCCAATGTCATGAAATTGCTTTTGCATTTTTAATAGTTATCATAAACAGCAAACATTGGAGCTTTTTGCTAAAGCATTATGACCTATAAATACATATAAAAACAGCTTGCTGTACTTTTAGTAAATTACATACACCATCATTTGAGTTCAAATGATGGTTGTGTCTTCTTCAGGGTCATCATTTGAGGGGAGGAAACTACAAGCTAGCAAGAGGATACATTTTAAGCAATCATGTTGTAAAAAAGATAAATGATTTTCACATTTTCTGTGCATGTGCTCTAATGAAATACAGTATGCATTACAAGCAAGCATTGGGCAGCCCGGTATCCTATTGGATGATATATATCCAATGCCAACGATCAGTGCCAAAGCAGGAAGAAGTTTACCCCTTCACTCTGGTCTCACTCCCAGGGCTTCAAATACTGACGTTACATAGGTCAAGTTACTTTACAAGAGTAATTATTTTAAGCCAAAGAAATTACGTTTTAATAACCAAAACCAAGTAGTTTTGTTACCTGAACCTAACCGCCACTGTTACAATAACCACGTTTTACAGAGTTATTGCAACTGTTTCACAATGTTAACCATGTGTGAAACTTCTACGTCCAGATTCTAGTTAGGCCGGCGCAAAGATTGTGAGGGGCTTCTGCCTGACCACCAAAACATTACAGGTAGGGATGAGATTATGATGAATGGTTGAAAAAAGGGTTGTGAAGTTTAGAAAACCACAACTATATTAAGTAAGTTAGTAACATAGCCCCAGCTATGCCTTGATCATTGCATTTTTTGCCATGTTTATTCTGTACACATGACATCTATTGCACTTCTGGCCATCCTGGGAGAGGCATCCCTCCCCTGTAAAAGTTTTTTAGTTTTTTAGTTTCTTTTACGAAGGTCCAAGGACAGAGGATGTCATTTGTTGTACAGATTGTAGAGCCATCTGATGCAAAATTGTGATTTGTGATAATGGGCTATAGAAATAAATTGAATTGAATTAATATTGAATCACAAAGACCACTAAGCTAAGTCTTCCAGAGCTTTCAATGGCATTCAATGGTCTTCAACAACAGACGGAGTTTGCTCAGTTGTCATCAGATGACCAAAGTTTGGAATGTCCGTCAAGTGATGAATAAAGTTATGTCACGTTCCTTACTTACAACACACGATGAGAAGTGAACAAACTATAAAGAGAGAGAGATCCATTTGAAAGTTTTGCAAAAATCTAGTGATGGACCTTGAGTTAAGTTTTCTCTCTTCATTTTTATGTTTTTCATTGTTTTTTTTGTATTTCTACAGACATGAATAATTGTTAAAGGGACAGCCCAAAACACACTTTAAAAGGTTGAAATATGGAAAGATGAGGAACGTATCTGTTGCATAAAAACATGTATTTGTTTTAAGAAGAGAATAATGAGCTAACTGTCCTTCAAACCCCACGTGGCTTGTAATTAAAAAATGCTAATTGTTAAAATTGAACAAACATGAGACTGAAACTGACGATGAAATGATCCGCAGTAGAATACATATTTTATCCGCAATTAAAAATCAAATCAAAATAGGCTGTCAGAATCAGCAGTAGCAGAGGAAGAACTTGTTCATCAGATATTGTTCAAGTAGAGAGGCGTAGAGGAGGGTGACAGACCTTGTGGGTTTTTGTTTACACAATTAAACCCTGACAGGGAGCATGCGAGGGAGAGGCTGGTCGATTTAGCACAAAGTGTCTAATTTGCTGCAGGGTGAAAATAAGCAGCTTAAAAGCATATGAAGTTGCACTCTGTCGGATGGTTCTGTTATTTGTCGGCAAGCTCTAATTACTCTGTCTGGACTTTATTGCTCGGTGCATTCAGAGATGAAAAGGGGAGAGAAGGGAGTGGAGGCTGAGAGCAGTTGGAGTCAAAGGATGAATGGAAAAAATTGGAATGAGAGAAATATTATGTTCAAGGGCTGAAATGATGTTATGTGTGCACATGGGGTGGACCTTGTGTCCTCATTATTATCAGCATGAAAACAGCAACACGCAAAAGGTACAAATATTAACATCCATCCATCCATCCATCTTCCGTAACCTGCTTATCCAGTTAAGGGTCGCGGGGGTGCTGGAGCTGATCCCAGCTGTCAATGGGCGAAGGCAGGGTTCACCCTGGACAGGTCGCCAGCCTATCACAGGGCTGACATATATAGACAGACTACCACTCACATTCACACCTACGGGCAATTTCAGAGTCATCAATTAACCTAAGCTGCATGTCTTTGGACTGTGGGAGGAAGCCGGAGAACCCGGAGAGAACCCACGCTGACACAGGGAGAACATGCAAACTCCACGCAGAAGGTTGTCTGCTGTGAGGCGACAGCGCTAACCACTACACCACCGTGCAGCCAACAAATATTAACAAATAAGTAGTAATTGGAAAAGAAAGTAGAGAATTTGCAACATTAGGGCTTAACACTACTAAGACACAAGACACTTGCTTCTTGATGAATTATTGCTCTTCTGTGTTTTGAACAAAAATTCTGTAGTTTAAAATAATTAAAAAAAAATGTTCCCATTTGAAGTTCGAAAATGTTACTTTCACCTCTGAGGAGTCCTGGTCTGTGAGGTATATCTTAAGGGAATTATAGCTTTTTTTTGTTGATTCCTTGTTTTTCTGTTAAATACTTGTTGCCACACAAAACAGAGGAAAGACAGGACATATTGTAAACAAATATTGTTTTGTATTTCAGCTTACTGAAAATGTGTGTTGTCCAGCAGTGTTGAAACACACATATGATGTTTGTAGTCTGGTTCCTTAAGGTTGTATGAAGGGGAAAAACGATGGAAGGCTGATAATACCTATGGTCATTAGAATGACATTATTCTGTGCTCTCGGCCCATTTATCAATCTTCTGTCCTTGTGGTATCCCTGTTCTTCCCCCTGTAGAAATCATTGTATTGTTCTGCCTATTTTTATTTATTTTTTTACAAATGTGATTCTCAGTTTCATCAGTTTCCTCCTCTCCTATTTCAGTCCACCTCACCCAGACGATTTCCTGCTCTGGACTCAATGACATTATCCTCCAAAAGAAGTAATGATTACTTTCTCTTTGCTGCAGTGTTCCTGTATCTCTTTCAAGGCCTTCTAGAACACTAATCACCCTGGCTCGGCTGCCTTCCATTCATGCTGTCCGTCGCCTTTGTAGCAGTTCATAAAAAAGAAGCCTGTCCTGCTTTGTGTTGCTGCCTTTTGAGGAGGTGTGGTGTGACCTACAACATGTGGATTTCTCTTGATAGAGATAATGGATTTCTCTCCGCTGTGCTGTGAACAAGCACAAAAGAGATCAGTGTGCAAAAGAGATATCCGATGTCATTTTAAACAAATAAATAATAACTTAACCATCGAAACTAATCCAACATCAAGATATCAACTTTATCTACAAACTTCCATTCAGTGCTGATTGCCAAAAGCGTATACATACCCAATGGGAGCTACATATACACAGTTTCCAATTCTTAGTATGAAGGTTCATGAGATTTTGTGTGTAAGGAAACATCTAGTACCATGGTTCTGGTTAAGATTCAGATCAACTTAATCGCACATTGGGAAAACTGTTTGGTCCAATGCTCTGTGAGGACAACTGTGAAAAACAATAAAAACAATAGCATATCACACCCAATAAGAGCACAACATGTGGTGGGCCACTGTTTTTGGACGGCTGGGTAAAAAGTGACAATGACGAGTGCAGCATTTTGCCCAAAGTTGACAAATTTTTCAACCTTCTGGGACCAGAAGAAAACCCCAAACGTGCAGCACTCAGTGCAGATTTGATGCATGTTCACGCTTCTGACATTTGTTGCATAAAGCATACATATGTGAATCTCCCATTGCAAAGAATCAAAGGAATACACTGGCCTCAGGAAAAAAAAGCTTCGGTGGACTTGGCCCCTTAGGTCCAGATCAGACAGATTGTGTTTTGCAAGTGGAAAATGCAAGGCACTCTGCAAGACCATTTTGTTGTTCAATGAGACAGATTTTTGAAAAAGGTTTGAAACACGTTGCTTTTGACTGTAAAATTGGTGTGTCTTCTTTTTCTTCTTCTATTATTGCAGATAACATTCCACCAAACCATCCACAGAAATAGCAACGGAAAAAAACCCAGCAGCTTAACAGGTTTGCAACCTCTCTTTTCTCTGGACTTGACAAGTTAAAAGTTTTCTTTGCTGAACCTCCTTCTGTTTAGAGGCCCTTCTGTCCACGGGAGGCTTTTCTTCCAAGTGATTCTACATAGTTTTCTGCTGCAGCTTTTTATCTCTCTCTCTGTCTCAGCTGAAAGGATGTGATGGTCTGAGCTCCAAATGTTTCCAGTGTTTAACAGGTTTACCTAACCACTTAACCTTGGATATTTGTTCACCTTTAAAAGTGTGCCATCCTTCAAATGGATTTTTTTTTTTAAAACGTTGTAGTTTTTAAGTAAAGCCAGCTCAAACAACCAGTCTGATATGCAAAATGTCTGGATGACAACATACAGAATAGGCAATCCAGCCATTTTCACACCATGTTTTTTAAAATCCCTAAATTTGACATACTGCTTCATCTTTCCTCAAAAATGTTACTAACGAGCTGCAGGTGGCACATTCATCACTTTTATCAAGTCCGCGAGTACATTTTTTTTGTTGACTAACTATTAAAAAATTATTTTAGATGGATGAATCTTTGCAAATAAACATACAAATATTTGCTCTAAATAAATACCTGAAGTTTACTTCTCGGATATACTGTTTTTGTACAATTGTGTCGATAGTAAGGGAAGTGAAATGTTACAACTTACCCCAAATTCAATACAATTTTATCTTCATAATGTGGGTGGATACTGTTTGTCTTTCCATCTATATCATGGATGGATTGGTATGCATACAAGTCTATTTATTCTTCCATTAATCTATTTTTTGATCATTGTTGGATGAGTATATTCACACGTCAAAATATAAATTATAATTGACAAGAGACTCAACTCAGCATCTACGATGGATGACCATCAAAATTCGGAACAGATACATCCATTCTGAGTATCTAAGAAAGCACCAAGCAGTAGACAGCCCTGTTGCAGAAGCTCTCTCTATCAAATTTACCCAATGGGGATAATAAAGTTTATGTCGGAATAAAATGTTATCACTTTAGTGATCCTTTTTCATCAAGCGCCATTATCAGGTCAACATTTCAATATGTCCAATACCTTGCTTCGTGACTTAATACCCACAGAACGAATGTCATTCCCATCAGCCTCGGTTGTACTTCTTGTTTGGTGCAAATTAGAGAATGTTGTCTCGGCGTCAGAATTACTTGTATCTAAATATCTAAACTGACATTATCTGTAGTTAATGTTCCAACCCATCAAACATTGTGATTCTGGCTGCTAGGGAACACAGTTTGTTCACAGTTTACCTCTATTGGCGAGGACAGCTTCCACTGAAAGGAAGTGAAGACACAATGGAGCTGAAAAGTGACGCTGATTATGATGCAGATCAGTCCCTCTCAGTCATTCACAAGAACAAGCAACGGATTGTTTTTGCAATGCAAATTCTGTTTCAGGTTTGATTTAAACCTGGATTCTGTATTTCCCCCCTTTTTTCGCCAGCTATAGTCCTCCATTGGTGAGCCAAAGTGCAAAATCAATCCAGCCAGCATGCAAGGACAAGTGGGACTCACACAATCATCACCTGTTGTCACATTGTCATCGCTCAGCAGCAGAGCCTCAGACTGTCCTCTGCGTCCTGCGCCGCTCGGTTTGTTCCAGCTCCACTACAGGGACGAGCTCCCACTGCACCGTGAGCTGAGGACCATTATGTAGTTTGGCACCGCAGAGCTTGTCACCAGTCAGAGCCCACAGTGGTGCAGATGGGTTAATTGGTTCTTGGCTGTTCGGAGCACCTTCAGACTCGAGCACAGAGCACTGGGAGCAGCATGATTCTCTCTCTCTCTTTCTCTCTCTCTCGCTCTCTCGCTTTGTCATTCCCAAACACACAAACCAAACCCGTTAACACCACTCAAGTCACATTTGGGCCATTTTTAATATCAAAAATGCATCACGGCAAGATAATGATTTAGATTCTCGTCACACTGAAGTATTGTCGGACCCCTTGGCGTAACTTTCGAATGCGCCTGGTTGCCCACGGTCACAGTAAACATGTGGTTAACTTGCTTAGGAAAAATATTGTGTTTCGGCTTAAAATACCTATGTAAACTATATAAAATGAAAAGCATTTTCTCTGAGCATCTCATAATAGCATTGATTTACATTAAAGCGTGGTTCTTCTCATATAAATGTTTAAGGGTGCCTTGTGCGTCTTCATCAGATGCCCCGGGGCAGGACAAAGCATCAGTATTTGACATAAGAAAATGGTCCGACCCATAACACCAAAGTCAACTTTAAAGTGCTCATACAAGTTTAGGATTGAGCCATAATTTTAATATCAAATCCTACCTTAATTTTAGGAAAAGAAACCCCGTTATTCTCAAATGTTCCATTTTCCCCTCATTCTATAGAAATGGGGTCAGATAAAGATACAGTTTTTTTTCGTGAAATCAATCCACTTTTTTTATACTCTTGTCGATCGGTTTGGTTTCAGCAGAAGACATTTAATGAGACATATAGTCTTTCTATAGTGTTTTTATTCTCATATTTTGTACCAGTGTCGGCCATCTCCTTGATGGTTTCAAATAGTCTTCATCGTGGATTCACAGAAAGTTCTAAATGCATGCAATCCACTGATACATTTTTCTTCTTTTATCCCATTTATATCATGTATCACATTAATCAGAGCTTAATTGGGTCACTGCCAATGCAAACCAAGCATCCTACTGCCGCTGCTAAACATTGAACAATGCTCTGTTGGCAGAACATCGGGTGGCTTTTGTTGTGAAGCTGAATTTGCAGCAAGGTAACCAACCATACTGTGCTATGCTGCTGTGTGGAAAACTATTTGTGCAGCATGAAAACAGATTATGATTGCAAATAAAGAATGCAATTTTAAAGAAGTCCTGTTGAGATGAGTTTAGTTCCTTGCAGTCCAGTCCAGTCCAATACCTGAACAGTTCTGCTTTGTAAAGTAAACCCTTGACCAATTCAAACATTAATGTCCAAGGAATAGCCTCTGATTGCTTCTGTAATTGTTGTGCATGTGACAATAAATAACCTGAACATCACTTCAGCTTATATAAATGAGGTCAGGCTGAGGAGGGCTACAGACATCAACAATTCAGATTCAGCTACAAGAGTCTATGAAATGATCAGAAAATAACTGAAAAAAGAGAAAATAGAGATTTATTCAACGTTTATTTAACAAAAGCCATGGGAAAGATTGACATCAATTTATTTTGAAGATTAGTTCAGACGACTCTAATGTCTGAAGTGAATGTTGACTGACCTCTGATAGATGAATTGCTTTCTACTTCTGTCTTTTTTTATGTTGTTGATAATTGTTAGTTTAACAATTCCCATTTATTTCTCTATTCCTTTGGAATATACTGCTTTATAAATGTGCAAACTTTAGTTAGTTTTGTTTAGTCACAGAAAAGTTACCGGAATTGTTAAAAAAGAACAATAATAGAAATGAGAAAGACGTTGGAAGGAAAAACAAATTTACCAAAAATAAACTTTACAGACTAAACCTAGTTCTGAAATCATTCTCCTGGGTTCTAAAGAGTTTTACCAACCAAAAGACCAAACCCAAACAGAAATGAGAGCCAGTCACATGTTCAAAGTGATATTGTGATGCAAGTGACTATTGACTGCAGTGCAGCAACACACCCTGTAATACCGCAACCACATGGCACGGTTGAGGGTATATTCTCGAGACAAAAATGACTTAAGGGCTCTCAGAGAAATCCCCGTGGCACGGTGCTAAAAACTTCAGATTCTACCAACAGCCGGCTGCTGCAGTTAGAGAGGATGAAGGGTGTGAAATGTTTGGCATGCCGATGGGAAGACGGAGGGTTTGGCATCATACCTAAAAGAGAGGATGTAGGATGGAGTTTGACATGCAGTACGTGGAGAAGGAGGTGGAGGAAACGGTGTTGCTGTGGGGAGGAGGGATTGTTTTGTTGTGCAGAGGGAGACAAGAAAGTGCAGGGGAGCAGAGTGTTCTTTATCCTGTTAAAGTAGACACGCTGGTACTGGTGTGTGTCTACCCAAGTAAAAGCAAAATTGTGGAAAATCCACTTACCAGTAAAGAGTGGCTAAATGAGTATAATCACATAATAAAAGGCAGACAATATTATAGTTTATTAGGATACTTCCTGCCTTTAATTTGACAATTAATAGAATGGAGGAGCTGCCTCCTCTTCTGCATTCATTTCTAATTATTTATGACTATACATTTATGAGCATTAGACACACAGAGTCAGCCAACCCACATGCAGAGGATTGTTATATGAATGTGGGGTTTTTACAGAGCTGATTTGTTGCATCTAGGCTGCGACCTTAAAGCATACATTAAGGTCGGAAAATGAGGAAAGACGATAATAAAGACCCACTTTGTGAACTCTAGCTGAGAGCTTATTCAGGGTACTGGGTGAAGGTTAGGAGCATGAACATCAGCAGCAACAGTGAGTGACGTAATTACAGCAGAGCTTTCAGGTGACCAGTGCATCAGAAAGCACTTAGGGCTTGAATACACTGCTTAATTGCAAAAGGTACTTACTTCGGGGGGGGGGGGGATAATTGGCCCTTTTCACGGCAGACATTTTAACTTGTCAAAGCAGGAAAAACACAGATGGCTGCGTTCCATTTAGGTGAACCAGTTCCAGGGCTCTTGAATTGTGCATACTCACTCAATGACATGGACTAATGTTATTACATACACCTGTGCTTTTCTGCTTTGACAAGTTAAAATGTCTGCTGTTTATATTGTCTTTTAGAAAACGGATAATGCGCTCGCTCGCTCGCTCTCTCCCTCTCTCCCTCTCTCCCTCACTCTCTCCCTCGCTCACTTCAGCCTGCATGAAACTATCACCCCATGAGATATGAAATTCCCTCTCACATTCTCTGCGGCTCTCTCGCAGCCAGCTAGCTCTCAAGCATCAAAACAGGAAGGCGGTGGTAAAGTAGTAAAGCTGTCCTCATGCTTGTTTTGATTGGCTTCCTGGGCCAAGAGGGACATTGACAGTGTCGTGCTACTCCACTCTTGGCGCCGAGAGTTAAGAATACTAACTACATATGCAAGTCTCAAAAGTGCTGGAAATATGAGAACCGTGGCACAAGAGAGGAGGCCATGCCAGGCGAGCCGACGCATTGGAAAACAAAGATTTTGTGGACGGCGAGTTTCTAGCAAAGCGACTCTCTTGGAGCGCTTTCGAAAATACTGACTGTCTATGGGACGTGACAGCTAACTATTAGCGTACTGCCAGGTTTTTTGAGAAAGCGCTGCAGGCATCATAGCAACAGCCTTGACAAGGACACATTGACTGATCGTCACGTATTGTGTTTTAATATTGCGTTAGGTATAATGATTGGGACAAACCATGGTAAATGTCTGTGTAAGCCTTGAAAAGAAGTATTAAATAGTATATATTATCATTATTGTTTTCATTGCGGTGAAAGCTTTGACAATTTTGCAGTGAATGTTGAAAACCGGGACATTTTAGTGTTGTCGGGACTGGGGACAACCAGCTTGAAAGCGGGACAATCCCAGACAAACTGGGACATCTGATCATCATAGGAAAATCCCACTGAGAGGCCTTCAAAACCATTGCTTTGTGTCTGCCATGCACCCCTCCCTTCTGACATCCTTAAGGTTTTTTGTGGCATATTTGAATTTGCCGATTCAAGATTCAGAGTTACATTGGTCGATCCCCAGGTGCATTGATGTGGACTGCCTTGGTGCGTTGTTAAATTGGATGCATCTGTAGCAAGGTGTCTCCGAAAGATTGAACCCACAGAGCTCTACAAATCAGTAATCAGTAATGCTGCTAGTTGAGGAAACATCTCACCTGCTCTCTCTCCAATATCTGAACGTACGCGTAAACAAGCGCAGTCGCTGCCTCTTCTTTTTACCTCATCTTCAAATTCTTCGGCATTCCTACACAAGCCTGAACCGTTGTCCTTCACCGAGTTCCCTGAGTTCCCGTGTGTGTGCGTGACAAAGCGAAAGAGTTCTGAACATAGAGTGTGAATGTGCGTGCGTGCCTCACACCTTTCTTTGCGAACACAATGCCTGAAATTGTCATGTATATTTCACGCTTTGTTGGCCCTCGCTGTACGTCGAGCCTCAGCAGCCATCAAACATTCATAGCGCAGCAGCACATTTACATATCAAGGGACCCTGCTCAGTCAAATCTAGTTGGAGCGAGTACCTCTCCCCCTCCGTTCCGTTATCACTCTCTCCGTATGTTTCATGTCTTAGTCTGTCTTTTCAGCTCTCTGCCCTACCCCCCCCTTACGCCCACCATTTTGTTCCAATCCTCTTTTGTTAAAAGCCTCTTTGTCTTTCCTTTTGTGTTTTATTGTTTTTTCATTAGTCATTCCTTCTCTGATTTCTGTTAAAACTTTGAGAGGAGGCGAAGCAGAGAACTGCACAAATGGTCTTATGCGGTTATGGAAAGGCAGAAATAGCAGCTGCTGCTTTAAAATGTCAAAACTTCACAGCCCTCTTTTACAGTGGCTGTTTGGAAGTTTGTCTTGTTTCTTGCCCTTGAAAGTACCATTAACCATGAGAAGAGATGGCATTGCTCTTCTTTGTATTTTCATCAGTTGGTCAATCAGAAGCTGAGAATGGTCTAATCAGAAAAATGGGTTTTCATCAGGAAATTTGGGGAATTGTCAAACAAAGGTTAAAACCATTCACATAAACTGCAGACGACTTGAAGATGTATTACGTCTGATGTTGATCATATCTTGCTTTTAAACTCTATTTGACATTTAATCTCTCGGTTTTGTATGACACCACTAGCTTGGCATGTTTTGCACCATTTGATCCAGTGCAGATGAGCAGGGGATTAGCGGGTAAAGTGGCATCACATTGATAAGGCATGCAAACAATTGCAGCTTAAACAGAACACACTGCTCACCGCATATCAAAGCATTCACCCGTTTGGAAATGTATATTTCGTTTATCCTATATTTACATTTTTATGTATTTATAGATTCATGGAAATCTTTGTGGACATTGCTGTTTGAGACTACAAAATATAACAGAGTTGCATTGCAGAAAATCAAAGCATGTGCTCTCTGACAAAAAATTGGATTGTGTACAGTGTTTCAGCTGTAGATGTCTGCGTGTTGGCTAAAGGCTTTTCTGTGCAAGTGTAGTTTGCATTTCTTTAGTCGTCCATCACATACATTTGACAGAACGCTTATGATTTAATCAAGGTAGCCCTCTACACAAGCCACAGAATGGACAATGTTTTAATTGAGCTTACTGCAGCGCCAGGCGTATTTTTTCACTTCAAGTCCATTTCCTTCCATTTTCCATCATTAATCAAATGATTACTTAGTTACTTTGCTTTGTGCTTTCACAACACAGCCTTCTGATTGGGTGTCCTCCACATTATCTTCCTACACCAATGGGTGTAGGAAGATAAGTGTTGAGGGGTTTTCCACTCGGTATCAGGTCCTTCAGGCGGAAGAACAGGGAGGTGATTTTGACTCCCAAACATTAAGAATGCAGAGGTTTACCTCGATCATAGCACTAGGATGTGTTTTGATGAAGTGATGAATTTTGCATTAAACATATTGCAGTGCTCAGTGTTTTTGTTCCCTATAGGGTTATAACTCTGTAATTCTACAGCTGCTTTCACTCCTGTTTTTCCTTCAGCTCCTCACTGCTACTGCACGTCCTCCTGTCATATTTTTTCTCCACATTTTCACTCTATCTGTCTTAACTACTCTTCATCTTCTATCCTTCCTCTTTCCCAAGACGCCTCTGCCAGTCTTTCCTTTTATCAAGTGTCCCTGCCTCCACATCGGTTGTATTTTCTACTCCTCCCTCTCCCTCCCATCCCACTTTGTCACCGCTCCATCTCTGATCTTCCAGCCCACATTTGTGTTTCTGTATCTGTATTTTCCATCCCATATTTTCTCTCGCCCTCTCTGTCCCACAGTTTTCCACTTTTCCTCCCTCTTACACCCTGTCAGCAGCTTGCACATTCAAACTGCGGGCACCAACACGCAAATGGTACAGTGTCCGTGTTTCACTACATCTCTTTTTCTCTCTCTGCAGGTGTGTGGATGTCTTGCGGTTGCATGGAGGACACCACCTGCTCCAGGGAAGGAAAACTCAATGGGGTGTGTGTGTTCTCTACAAGCTCCCCGGTGGCATCAGACTGTACAGGGAGAGTCTCAATTCACTCTGCTGTAAAACAAAAAAAAAAAAAAAAACTCTCTGTATAAGCCCAGCCACCCAGCATCTAAGGTAAAAGTGGTGTTGTTTCATCTCATAATGTAAAGCGCAACAAAATAACAAATAAAAAGTACATAAGAAATAAATATAGTACATAATTGAAATAAATGTATATATTCCACAGCTTGTTGTGAGCTATTGCTTTAATAAAACCCTTATCAAATATGTCAATATTCTCATTTAAAAATATTTTTTTATTAATAAATAATAAATGTCATAATAAGATAGGCTGGTTACCTGCACAAACCGAGGCGGTCGCTATTGGATGCGATGGCTATGGAACGTAGCCTACACTAGCATCTTCATCAAAGGATTGATTTCATTATTTAGCTTTTCTTTTGCATTATTTGTACGTAGCAATTCATAATGCAACCACTGAGAAACTGTCCAGCGTCAGTAGGGGGACTTCTATAACTACTTGTAGGCTACTAGGCTCGCCTTTACTGTATGTGTTAGGTGGAGGTGTGTTGCTTGGTGTTGAGAGGATGCTTCTCAACTTTCTTTGGTCTCTGAGTTTCGGTGGCGAAAAGCTCTGGAGAGAGGTTTCACATTTGTTGCCATCTCTCCCGTGTTGAGATATGCACCAGAAAGCTGTTCAGTGTTGGTAAAAGTGAAAAAAACCCTATCGCTTAGCGACCATGACATCATATATCACATCCAAATATATTTCTAAATAAGCAACACAGACTATCTCTAGTCCGAACCATGACGGAAAACTGTATTACTCCTTTCAATCTTAACACAAGCACCATGGACCACGGCCTTTCAAAATAAAAGTCCTAGACGTATAATATATGCAGGCGAGTATCTTTTGTATCCTTCATTCTTCACATCCACTGGTGTATAAGCCTTAGGAGAGGAGCACTGCCCTGTAGACCAGCAACAGAGCCTTGACCTGGATGTCAACTACATCAGGGAGCCAGTGCAGTGAGTAGAGGAGGGGAGTGGGAATACCTGGGGAGGTTGAAGACCGGCACAGCAGCAGCATTTGGGAGTATCTGCAGGACTCTGGTGGGAGAAACAGGGGCTCCAGCTAGCAGGGTATAAATGATAAAAAATGATATAAAGCACCTGGGTGAGCATCTGGGCCGCTCCCCTAGCAGTGTGAGGGAAATCATCCTGAGATTGTGGAGAGGTGGAGGCGCATGGCAGCAAAATACATGAAGATGTAACGAGTTTTTTCCCCCCATATCCATATTGTAGAGGGTTTCTCTCACAGCATTATTCTTAAATCTCTACCTGGGGAGAGCTGTCTGCACATCTAGCTTCACTGCAGCTCGCTCTGGAAGGATGTCAGCGTGTTCCTCACAGCACTTCATGATACTTCATAAAGGTGTGAAGGCTCCTGTTGGTAAAGTTGCAGTCATACCAGACATGTCTTAGGCCCCTGGTGTTTTTCCTGTAGTATTTGATCCATTAAAAGCACATTATATTAATTAATTAATACTGTCAAAAAATGACAATCATAAGTCCCTGTGTACCGTCATGTTACTTTGGAACCGTTTCTTTCAAAAATGTTACATGATGACCCAGAAACTCCTCCATCTTTCTTCCTTCCATCAACAGACAGACTGAACAGACTGTATAATAGCAGACATTAACCATTTATTTCTTATATCCCAACAAAACATCTATATTATAAGATAAGATAAGATAAGATAAGATAATCCTTTATTAGTCCCACAGCGGGGAAATTTGCAGGATTACAGCAGCATAGAGTAAAGAGCACACAAGACACATAGTAAAAGAAAGACAAGATAAAAATAAAATGAAGTATTATAAATAAGCAATAAAAAACAGTAAAAAAATCCACAATAATAAGAAATATTATATGTACAGACAAAATATTGAGTATCTCTGTGGAATCAAAGCTACCCACATCCAGAACACAACATTTATTCTCCAGCAGACGTACTGGCCAACGAGCTCAAAACAAGTGTAGCGAGCTAGTGTTAGGGTGAACACAAAGGGCTTGACAAACAGCGGCGAGCTGAATGACCAACAGGGAGGGTGACATGTTATGCACTACAGGGGCACAGACTCAGCAGTGTGGAGCTGCAGGGTCTCAGTCACAGCCTGTCAAGGCCAAATAGAGGTGAAAAGGGAATTATTCAGTGTTGCTATCTGAAGGCAGCTTGTGGCATAGTGAGAACTGAGCCTGACAGGAAGCAGAGAGAAAATAAACAGTATTTGTGATGTAGGAGTGACTGCCAACACGTATACATTACATTGTTGTAAATTAATTAATGTTTGCACATCAAGTCAGAATCTGTCGTGCAAAAAGTTTGTATGCACAGAAGCTTTGCACACAGAGATTTTACAATAAGAGTTTTTTTAATGAGTATCTCCTTATTTTAACGTCAAGCTAATCCTGTCTAGAAAGTTTTTTTTTTTTTACTTCATCAACACCTCATCCTCAAAATACAGTAAAACAACCACCGTTTTAACCATGAAGTACCCTAGAAAGTTTCTTTAAATAAAGTTGAGGCGACTTCATCTTGTGAAATATTGAGCAGATGGCTTATTCCCTCAAGTGTCTGTCACAGAAAACCTGTCTTCCTTTTGCTCAATTCTCCGTCTGCTCTTAAGCTTTTCAGCGTGTCTGCCGTTCTCTCCCCCTCCTTCATATCATACATTTCGCACGCTCCCTCTATCTCTGTACTACCAACACTTAAGTGTGCATGTGTGTGTTTGTGTATCAGGATCAATACGTGTCCCGCTGTGGGCTCGTTGAGGGGTACTTGAAGTCAACGCTGAGTGTGTGTCTTTCATTGCTCATTGAGGACTGAGAAAGTCTGAGCTGGTTCAACCTCAAGCATTCAAGAATCCCAAACATACGCATATGTTCTCGATTACCCTACTAATGACGACGACGACGAACTCGGGACTTTCATCCAGGAGACTGCTGTTTCTGTCCGTTCCAAAACAAGTATGTAGGTTAAAGTTTACATTTTGTTACATGTCGTTGTCAACTGCCGTTAGTCACGTGACCCGCCCGAGTCTCTAGTCGCTAGTCACATGCAGGCGGCAAAAGCTGAAGCCAATGTGTCACTCCTGCCAGTGTCTTAAACTTGCATTATCTCTAATGGCCAGCAGGGGGCTAAAACCAGGGGGCTCACTGTTGCTAAAAGTCAATTTCGCGTTCAAACCATGCTGTTTTCCTAATTTTAAGTGGTTTTGATATCCTAAACCTGTGAAGACAGAAAGTTTTTTTTGAAAGACAATATGCAAGCTATAAGCTTTTATTGAAACGCCATCACTGACTCAAGCAAATGATATGCCAGAGAGGTACGAAGAGCATCACAGTTTGAAGCTTAATGCCACTGACCAAGTTGCGTAATTTGACACATCAGTGTGAAAATGTGTTTGAAGATTTTACTTGTTGAAGAAAAAGGTAAGGGAATTTTGTCAATTAAAGTGATTTAGACAGTCTGGCTTTACACACAATCAGCTCTGTCCAAGACCATCTGAATCGGAACTTTCATTCAGATTAACAACAATTGCTCACAGCCTCTGTCCTCCATTTTAGCCAAAATTGTTCTGTCCCTAACATTTCTCTTAATGTCTTGAAAAATGGAACTCTGTTTTATAGCTCATATTAACGCACACCCATGTCCCATGCCACTTTATGTCACACACTACACTCTTTAATTATCTATCTGTTACTCTCCTGGAGCTTATCTCTTCCTGTAGTCATCTGAAAAGAAGGAGCTATTACAGATTTGACAAATGAAATAGTTTCAGGTCCGGGTACTGACACCTCAGATGCTGTAATTTAGAGAAGTCCCCCAGCTTACTCTCATGGTTATAATTTGCATTTACAGCTGCGAAAAAAAAACACTTGACTACAGATACAGCTCTCTGGTGGTTGTTAGCGTCAAAGAGCTTTTGATTTAATAGCAGCGAAGATTTCAACAACTCCTTTGCTTCCGAGAGCTCAGTGAGAAGCTCTTGAAGGGCTCTGGTGTTAACTGATCTTTGGCACTCTGATTATCTCGCTTCTTTTATCAAGCCGAGACCTGGAATGCTAAATAACCTGAAATTTCCTTGGAGACATAATGAATTCAGCAAAAAAAAAAACAGGAGAGATTGGCAATGGTCCAATACTGATGTGTTCCTTTCTCACTTTATTTTCAACTTTAAATTCTAATTCTTAACTTTTCTGTTTATCAATGTTCAGCGTAACTATTTCAATTATGATGAATGACTGTAAATACAACAATACCGAACATTACTATGAAGACCAAGCCTGTCCTTTCAGAAAGCTTTGTCATTACAATTGGGAATACAACACTGTGCCATAGCTGCTGCATCCTCTAACATTGACCCAGAATTTGAAAGGAAACTGAATGTTTAACCAAATTTCTACTAAATGTGTCATGAGCATTAAACATGAACTGATAGTCTTCACTATTTATTCTGGTGAAGTTAATCTTTTTAAGACGTAATAAAAAAGGAAAAACCCTGAAAATGTAAATGTATTTAACTGAAATGAATATGCAATTGTCACGTATTCATAAAATAACTTTCCCTCCTCTGGTACTTGGCCTCAGGATAATCTTTAATTCATTTCTAAATACATTTTTGGTTTTACATGATTTGCCAAGCCGCCATTATTATTATTTTGTCTGTCAATATAAATGTTTGTTTAACTCCTCCGATGTTGTGCCAATGGAATTCTTGGGTCCTGGTGTCTGACTCGTTTAGATATACATTTAGATTTCAGGATAACCTTACAGACTCTGTCCTTATTGTGTGGGAAGCCACTTAAAAGGGAGAAGATTGACAGGTTCTTTCCCGGGCCACCTCATCTAATTGAATTTGACTCAATCCAAAACAACTTCAGAAATGATGCTAATCAAAGAAAGAGCTATGAGAACTGCAAAACATACTTAATCAGAACTGCAATGAAACATGAATAGCCACTGACTATCAGGTAATGTGACGAACAAATGACTCCCGAATGACCAACTAGTCACTTGACCACTAAGTTACTAACTAACACATCATGTGACTTACGAGTCTCGGGACTAGTGACTGACT
This sequence comes from Anoplopoma fimbria, assembly GCF_027596085.1. Classification (NCBI taxonomy): domain Eukaryota; kingdom Metazoa; phylum Chordata; class Actinopteri; order Perciformes; family Anoplopomatidae; genus Anoplopoma; species Anoplopoma fimbria. Next base: position 5,255,195 of record NC_072472.1, on the reverse strand, counting down.
AGTTCTGTGACTAGCTACTGACATGACAAAATAAGTAAATTTGGATTTTTGGTTTTACATGATGTGCCGAGCTGTCATTAGTATGATTTTTTTCTGTCGATATAAATGTTTATTTCACTCCTCCGATGTTCTGCCAATTTAATTCTTGGGTCCTGGTGCATTTATTAACACCTGCCTGTGGCGAAATGTCCATTCATTATATTTGCTGAGGTCAAAAAAGATAAAACGCAAACACTGACTCAATTTCCACAATTATAATGGTCGGAAATATAGTGGCAATAAAATCAGCTTAAAAATAAATGTTGTTAGCAATTTTCACAAAATGACATATGGTGTTTTCCGACTTCATGCTGCTGCTAAAGAAAACCTGCATGCTTTTAAAACATTTTCTCCATGCCATCGAGCTCCTAGTCTCGCTTTGTCTTGACTGCTTTGTTTCCCTGCCATGTACTAACTTCCCCCCACACTTGACCTCCCCCGCCTACCCGCACACCTGTTCCCACTTCCTCATCAGCCCTGTAGTATAAATACTGGCACATTTCCATTCCTTCCCTGCCAGATTGTCTATTGTGCTTCTGCCTAAGTGGCTCAGGGTTTACTAAAAAGTTATAAGAATTTTTCTTATTCCATTTGGTGCTGTGTTAAGTGGTAACAGTTGCTGGGAAGGACAAGAGGGTTGTGCAAAGCAACATTTATTTAATTAATACAATAAATGTCCAAAATGTACAAACAAACAGCAGCATGAGGGTGAAAGTCAGTGTAATCAGTGTTGATTGTGGTGCATGTGGGGAACGTGCTGTGAATTGTGAACAAAAAAAGTGTACTGCCAGTAAAAACAGAGTTCAGTTTTATTTATATGGCCCAATATCACAAATTAGACTCAGAGGGCTTTATATTCTGTACGATATAAAACATCCTCTGTCCTTGAGCTTCACAGCGGATAAGGAACAGCTCTCCCTCTCCGACCAAACGCATATAAAAATAAGACAAACAGTAAATCAATATTTCAGTCTAGCCTATGTGTTTGACAGATAGATAAAGTTGTCAAATTAGATTGCTTTACAGCTTTCACACAGCTCAATCTTGTCAATGCAACTTGGCCAACATGGTCATTTGTTCAATATTGCCTTTAAGTTGGTTGCAAAGGTACAAATATTATTTTCAGCAAACAACATATAGCTTGTCACCAAAGTGGATGTATTTTTCTTTTCACACAGAAACTATTTCACAAGCCAGCTAATGGATACAGGCATCTTTGTTGATCGGTAGTTGTAAACGCTGTGCTAAATCTCAGTGTGTGGTGTTCTCTGAAGTGGCTGTTGCATTGAAAGCATTGACCAGGGTCTGCAGTCTCTTTTGGAAAGTCTAAAGCACTGTACTTCAAGACCACCAAGTCATTAGAAAATGAAAAAGTTTGACTTCAGTGTTGGCAGCTCTGCAAACTCTCCATACTGACCTGTCATTTACACTGGAGCGTGTAACTCTGATGAAGTTTGAAAATGTGGATCCCCTGACAGATGTTGACATTCGATGACATTGGCAATCCTGTTTGAAATTACATGTGAAAGCATCTTTTGTACCTTAACCTCTGAAATCTCATTGATGCATCATTGGGAGAGTCAGAACAAACTGTTGTGCAGCCAAGCTTTGTTAAAACCAACTGAACTTTATAGTATATTCTCATGGGGACCCTATGGTTTCCAAAGACATTGAATATGTCAGGCAGAATTCTTGGGAAATATTTGCATTTGATGGGATTGAGGCAGCCATAAAAACATGGAGACTCATATTTGAATTGTTCAATCTGTATGAACATAACTTCAGTGAGGAGCAAAAAATGGTTTATACAAAAAAAGAGTAAATAAGAAACTGTCAGACGAAGACTGCACTGAAAAAAAGGCCACCTCAAAATTAAATCTAGAACAAAAACAAACAATGAAAGGTTTTCTGCTCGTAGGAAAAAAAAAAAGTAAAAATGTGCTTGGTAAGATCTCTTGAAATTAAATGTTAGATATAGACCTTTCAAGATCTCTTGAGATTAACTGGGAAAATTCATTTTGAGCTCTTTCTTTCTATTAATAAGTGCATCATAGTAAGCCTTTAATACGCAAAAGTAGTATTTTTGTCTCTTAACAAGATATTCAAGAGGCAATCAAGTCTCATTATCTCCCTGAGATGTTACTTGTTAGGAAAATGTGTCCTCTATGAAGTGTTTGTTAGTGACATATTTTGACTAGTAACATGACAAATATACTTGGTAAGATTTATGATGTTTGCAATGTATTTTATACATTTTCTTCTATACATTTGTTTTTTACTGCTCTAGTGTTTCATTGACTTCATACAGAGGTTTTTCACATACGCGTAATTTGTGTGTTTTTGATGTGGTCCTCAGCAGTCCTCATGTAATGCTTCTGGCTACTTTATGATGTCCTGATGTGTGAAAGATTAGGGTTTGCAACACATTGTGTATGTAGTCACATGCAGGTGAATGCAAAACACAAGCAGCTTTGAAAAGAGTTATATACTTTACATGGCACTGAATATACTTTGAGACTTCTTTGTCTTGGCTGTATAGCGTATTCATCTTCACAGTTTAAAATAATTATCTCACGAGTGACACTGTTCATTTTGTATTCCATTTTTTAAAACCACCAAGGTCCCTGCTTCTGTTATTGAATAAGTCTGTGACTTGTGACCAATTATCTTTTTCATTTTTGAATATCACAAAGCAAATGAAAAGCCTGAAATGAAAATGATCAGAAAAGGAAAAATGTATTCTGCTATTGACATTTATCTGAACCTTTTTTAGCGGACATCAATTGAAATGAAATACCAGAGTTAACTAGGAAAAACCTTTTTATAGAAGAAACTGCAATACACATGTCAAGAGGATAAACAATAATGAAAGAGGAGGAGAATATAAGTCTTTATCTAATGGCTGGGAGGTTGATGAACCTGAGACGAGAGAAAAAGCCTCAGGAAAACTTTGAGAAATTGAATGTTAAAAAAGTGCTATCCAAAAAGTTAGCCAATGCTAGCAGTCTCTCTGATGAGATACTCGCTGCATGTGTCACTGTTTCAATTAGCAAACACTCCTCCTGGAGGCTCTAGTAAGAGGTGGGTGGATGTATCCGTGTCAGTAACCGTCTGGAGAGGAAAAGTGAGGCCCTCAAGTAAAAAGACAGAATTGAGAAAAGGATGAGACGTTTCCTGATGTTCTTGAAAGGCTCAGTTTATCAGCAACATTCTGTTTCCACAGCTGACAACTCTGTGTCTTTGACATGAAAAAAAAAATAATAGTTTCACTTTGGACCTTTTTTAAAAAAAAATCAATTTGCAAAACACTAACAGGCACGCAAGATTACAAGTAGCCTGAGTATGAACCAAAGTACAGCAGCAAAGAAGGGGGGATAATATCCACAGGCTAAACAGCACTGATTATACTGTCTGACTCTGGTACTTGAACACATCTGGTGAGCCCCGAAGCCTCAAAGCGATATCTTCAGTATTCTTCAGCACACAGGCAGTAGTTCAGCATGTGAGGAAGTGAAGTTACAGTCATTATACTGTCTGACTCTGGTACTTGAACACATCTGGTGAGCCCAAGCCTGCAGGGCAGCAGTTCAGCATGTGAGGAAGTGCAGTCGAGCCATGTCGCGGGGGTGCTGGAGCCGATCCCAGCTGGGGCCTCAAGTGGAGTTGAGCACATCAAATACAGTGACACTTGGGAGGCGCACCTTGACGGCACTGTTTTGAGGGACTGGTTTGGGCATATCTAATTTCCATAAACAGATTTTGCATTCATATGCAGGCAACAGGACAAATCAGTTTTTTTTTTGTGCAAGCAGGCTTTGGTTGAATGCATGTCAGTGTGGAGAACAAAAGAAGCACAACCAATTGGCCGATATACAATAATGGAACCCACCAACTATCACTTAGCGATGATTTAGCTTTTTATTAGTTCAAGCTAATAAACTGGCTGCTTCCAAACAATCAATCTGGTCGTACACATCGTCCCTCAACTCCAACTTCAGTCTCTCATCTCAGGTTGCTAATAAGACTGTTAACAATGAGCAGCACATTGAAAAGGACATCTTGGTGCGGTTATTTGCTGGCTGCACCGGAAGACATATAGTCCTTCGTCCCCAGAGGGTTATGCATCGTCAGATGTAAGTGATGGGTTCCAAGATTTGGAAGAATCTACCTCTCGAATTGACCAATTGTGAATTGCTTATTCAACGATATCTGGGAAAAATGTGACCTGTGGAGGCAAAGATCTAAGCAATTCTGTCCTCTCCAACTCCCTCTACCATAAAAGAGTGTGCTTCCTTGGCATCATTTTGTGTCAACTTTTCCCATGTAGTGGTCCCTCTCACCAAACTTCTTAATGTGGAGGTCCAGTACAGCTAAAAAGAGTTTCAATCACACCAACGAAACTGCTCAGTAATAGAAAAGAAACCTCTTGAGCAATTGCATAGGGACACCAATCCAATATCCAAATCAAGTTGACGAGATGGGCTCTATTTCTTCAGCTATATCATTTAGATATTCAGTGTGTCATATCAAAGGGCACTGATGACATTTTTCTGATGCCCTGACTCTCAACCATACTTAATTTAGCACATTATAAAAGACTTTCCATTCCATCCGTACTCCCAAATTTACTTTTTTTCAGTTTTTGTTTTTTCATATGTCTGGTTCTCCCATCTTCTCAGAAAGTTGCATGCCTCGTGATTCTTTTTTAAAATCCACCAAGGGGTAATTTACAGAGTTAATGGGCTGTTATGCTCTGGTTGTTATCTGTCGTACATAGTATCTTCTGATGTTCTCAAAGACAAATTTCACACCACAGTAGATAAGCTAACAAGATTCTGACTTTGTTGTCGTTTCACTGGCGGCCACTGCCGTCTAATCCTTGCTCGGGGAGAAAGTGAGCTGGCAGCGTTGGTCTCATTTTGAACGTTGCATGTTTTATCTGTGAGGTGTGACACAGTTTTGTCCCAAAATCTATCTTTGGAGCATGAACATGCATCCCCTGTAGGCTTGAAAAGTGGATGTGGAGTTTTGTAGTTTTGTCCTCAATAGAGAATGGAGGCTGTTAGATTCATGTTGGGGGAAAAAAAAAATCAAAACACCCCAAGAAACTTCTGATAATACTCAAGGTGCATGATCCACTTCTCAGGTATTTATCCGTATGCTCAGTATGTTAAAAAGACTCATGCTCCATTTCCATCTCAATGCTATTGCTTTACCCTGTTAAACTCATTGAGAGACATGTTCATTGGTTTGCATGTATCCAACCATCCAGATGGAAGAAATAAATGTAGAGTTGCCTTCGTTATTTTTCTGCCAAATAACTTTTAGTTTGATTCTAATCTCTCTGATCATCTGGCCATTTGAGTCTCTTGCTGGGTCTGACCTATTTTTAATGATGTAGCCGCATTGCCTGATCTCAGCAATTAACATGATTAGTACAATTATTTTACTACTGATAGAAATTGAACAAGACAATTAAAGTTAAACCACATTTTCTAAATAATCTACACTTTCTTTTGTTCAAATTCAGCTGAACAACCCAATCACAGCCTGTTCTCTTAACACCTACCTCTTGGGGACAAATACTCATTCTGTAAATATTGTTTCTGAATGTTGCATATTTGTGAATATGTAGTAAAGGCAAAAAGAAGTACGTAAATGGTTGGCTTAGATGATAAACATGGATGAACATGTGCTTAAAACATTTTTTATAGCTTTTACAAGGACTCTTACATGTGCTTGTTTCGAACAGCTTCTGTCATTATGACTACCACCCAGTTAACATGGTCACTCGTTAAACTGAACACCACTATGACTGCAAGCTATTAAACTTGTTGACTCCCACTGGACTGATAAAAAAGGTATGTGTTTGTAGTGCCCATTTTGAAACTCAATAAAGTCAAACCCATGGGTCTATGTCATGGTATTTGACATAGTTATAAGCTTTAAGTGACTAGTATACTCGTAATGTCTTGCTGGTGTAATGTTCTCCATCAAATCTTCCAAATATCTTGCCACTACGTATTGGGCCACTTTCTAATGTATTCTACCCTCTCACTAATAGCATTTCAATCAGGAGAGACCATTCAAATGAGGAAAGATAATTGTTTATTATTAACAGATGATATGTGATGATAGAGTCTTGACAGTCTTTGGCGCTTGGACTCTACGGGGAGATTTGTTATCAAGGGGTGTCTGCCCTTAGCAGCAGCAAGATAATTCCCCCCCGCGGAGTCCAGACACTGGTGGTGGTGGTGGCTGATGAAGCTGATAGAATGATGAGTTGATGAAGCTGATGAATGGGACTATTGACGAATAAGAGTTTTTTTGCACGGCAAGAAAATTCCAGGTTACATCAGCAAATGGGACATTGCAACATAACACAAAAATGCACAATACATAAATGAGTAAAAAGTTAATAAACAAAAAAAAAATAGTAGACGGACTGGTTGCATTCACATTATTGCACATATTACTTCTTGATACTGCATAGCATATTTACATATTTATATTATCTTATATCTGTTTTCAAACTTTGAATTCCCTTTTCCATGTTTTCATTCATTGAAATCAATTTAGAAGACTATATAGCCCCGGGGACGTATCATTATTAGTAATATGATTTTTCTTTCCTGCATTTACACTTGGCACAATCAACACAAGCACAACTTCTTGTCGTTGTATAGTATGGAACAGTAGAGTAAATATAAGACTCTGCTTTATCATGGGAAATAACATAAATCAGAATACAAAGTCTGGATTTGAAGATGAATCCAAAGTGCTCTTTTGATATGAAGACTGCAAAGTGTCTCTCTCTACACCCAGAGATGGAAGCCTTTCTTCTAGTCCATATCCTGGTGTTCTCAAGTGTACCACCTGGGCGGGGTGTCCTTCTGACTGAAGGAGGCTGCTTTGACTTAACTAACATCATTCAGCATTAATAGGTCGGATGAGAGAAGAAAAATCCACTATATCCAGTGTCCTTTAATGTTTGTTTTTATCAGGAAGTCTCTTGATCTAAAAATCATTCTTTCTGAGGGAGACAGCACAGTTTTGATTACAATAGAAATAAAACACAACCGACAGTTAATACAATCATCAAAGACACAAGGATGTGAATAGAGAAAACACAGAATCACATTTCAGCAGCGCTTAGAAGATCTACAGTCATTATGCACTTCTAAAAATTGGTACCAGCATAACATCATCTTAGTAATTGCTTCCTTCCAGCAGCCTTTGGTTTCAGTTCACTTCAGGACACAATGAAAGAAAAATTCCAGAGACATGAATGTTGCTTGAGATCAATACACTAAAGGTTTAGCCACCGTTATTATTCTGTCATGGTTGTATAAGTATCGTCTCATGCTGTAGTTGAAAGAAAATAACCTTGTTTCAAATTTTTTGCATTCTAGGACATTTATGAAGCTCAGCGTTAGTTCAGTTAGGAAGGATATCTGGTTGCTTCATTATCTCTCTCTCTCTCTCTCTCTCTCTCTCTCTCTCTCCCTCTCTCTCCCTGCTGCTTCCTAATTATCGACGTTAACACTTTTGGTTATATCAATCGGATCTTGCTACAATCTCCGTCCCCATCAACCAATCATATCGCTGCTGACAAACTTTTAATCTGCTTATGTCTCTTTTGCTGTCATGTGTCATTTTAGGCGGAATCAATGTTCCCTGCTCAACCCCATTCACCTCCAGTTATCAGATTTGGTGCCCAGGATGAGCTCATCATGAGTCCACTCCTCTTCAGCTTCAGCATTCTCTTCATCTCATCACCACCATACGTGTCCAGACTCCATAGGGCGGTTTCTTACTCTAATTATGGCTTCATATATATATATACAGTACATGATTTTACGCTGGGGTTTAAGACTACTTACGTTTCTCCTGTTGTGCACACATCAGTTAAAATATTTATTCACTTAAGATGAAGTCTCTTCTGATTTGAAATGTCTTCAGTTAAAGCGGCCACTGATATGCTGAGCTGAACAAGGTGCTTTTTGCTTTTTTGTGTATTCAGCCTCTCTTTTCTCTTTGCTGTATGTTGTCATATGACAGCTGGAATAGAAACAAGTGAAGAAAAGATAATGAAGACGATAACGGACGTGTCTGAAAGTGCTCCTTAGTTAAGTTAATGAATTGCATTTCAGGCGGTGATGAGGCAACTCTTTCAACACATCCAGATCTTTGTAAAGGTAGAATTTGCACACACATTTGTTTAATAAAAATAACATGGATCCTTTTTTAATCTTAGGCTGTTTTCATATAAACTGCCCCACCAAGTCGTTTGAGGACAAATTTGGACTGACATAGCTTTGTTTGTGTGCAAGTTTATCAGACTAGATGAAAAAGTTTAGAAAAAGAAATAATACACTGTATACACTTTTTAGCATAATCTTCTGAAATAGTTGCTATGTACATTTGTTTCTGATCTTGCAGCTGCATTAGAAGGCAATGATAACATAACTTTGACAAAATCTCATGCTAATCCGTTACTAGTTGAGCATTTCTACAAGTTAAATAAACAAAATGTGCACTTTGAAATAAAAAAAAACTTGCAATTTAAATGGAGGTGATCTGTAGTCCAAGTTTTAAATCATGCAGTGGAAAACCAACTGGTACTTTCATTATATTTCATAATATTATCAGATTACTTCACTGTCAGAAAATGTTCCAGTCGAGGCAAAAGGTAATGTCAACAACGGATCATTTGCATTCCAGACTTAGCTCTAATTTCACAAAGTGCTACGTGGTAAAATATGACAACGGAGTCAGGTGTGGGAGGAAACATCACCCTGCGCAGCTCAAAAGGAACTTGGCAAGGACACGCCGATCATTTCATCTGTCACGACTGCTTTGTTTAGTCATTTAGTTTGTGAGCTGAAAACAAACACTGAGTTTCCAGTCAACATCGAGCAGGTTATCCAAGGAAATGTCATGCAAAGCAATAAGGCTTTGACTCACAGACATATATAAGTATTTTTTATTATTGGCATAAATATCCGACATTGCAATGCGGTGGTGACGACAACATTCATAACAGACAATGGCGGACAGCTCTGTAAGGTCAACACCGTCTCAAGTGAATATATACTTACATAAAGCGTAAGTACATGATTCATCTTTGTTAGATATAATGGGGGTTTTTTTTATACATTTTTTATGATTCTCACAAATCCTTGTTTGGTCACATGACGATGGCCAAGGTTACCGGCAAGAAGGCTCTCAGGAAGTGACGTACAGTTTAGTGCCCCTAAAAAGATTCATACTATTGATTACTCGTACAAAAGTATGTTGAAAGATAAGAAGCATGTTGAGTATGGAGTGCAGTATGAAATGTATCTGAAGCAGAAATGTCTTCAGTCGCGTGTTCTGTTGCTACTAGCAACCTCTACGGGCAAAGTTCTTTTGCAGCTTAAATGACATTCTTACATCCAGCATTTTCTCAGATCTGTGACGGTGGAAATATTTACAGGTTCATCGTTTATCCACTGCCCCAAATGCCCCTGTTGGAACATTCTATGCATATCTTTGTTTTATTACTGCTGTTTTGTGATTTAGTAGAACTTAGTTTTTTTCTATGATCAGCTTAATGCTAACAGAGCTAGCTTCTGCATGTCACACTGTATAATTAAGGTAATAAGGTAACAAAGCTATTTTCATTTCAAACAGTTGACGGGGAATACATGCCGAAAAGACCAAACTAACAGTGGTGACATTGACTTTGTATTCGCTAACTCTCCTCTCCTTTCACCTTTTTCTTAACTTTTTCCCTCCCTCCAAACTTCTCCCTTTGTTCCATTTCCTTCTCTCATTTCCTTCCTCATTCCCCTCTCATGCTCTCCGCTGTCCTCCCCTTTCTTCTTCTTCCCTGCTTTGCCTTCACATCACTTCTTTATTTCCTCTCCCAAGCGACACCAGACGTCCCGCTGCACCACAGCTCCTGTCTCAGCTGAAAGATGAGGAACATCCCGCCGTATATCATCTCAGCAGGGTTCACTTGAGGTGTTTTCTAATCTTATGCTTTCTGCATTTCACCGCCTTTGACCAAACACAGCCGGTTTAGTTCAAGTTTAGTTTCTACTGACTGCTCTTGTTTTGTTTTGAACACCACAGAACCTAAAATAAAAAAAAACCTATACATCATATAACTTTAATTAGGATACGCCAGCGACAAAATGAAAGGGGAAAACAGCCAAAATAACATATGTGCATGTCTCTTATAATTTTAATTGGTATGACTTAGCTACATTTCGCATATAAAATGTATTCTGAAAGTAACGAGAACTACACAATAGTGTATCATATCAGATGTTTAAAAGTGTGAGGATGGACCTTGAGAAAAAAAAGGACTTTCTAAAATAGCTTCCATGATTTCCATTAGTATTAAAATATAAAGTTCACAGGATAAAAACAATTCTCCTGATATTTTGTCCTAACTGGGCATAGATTTGATGAAGTATCTTAGTGTATTTAACTGTACACTCACACATAGCTTACTATCCATGTCACTGTAAAAGTAAAATGCAACAAATATGTATAACAGCTCCACTTTCTGAATCTTACTTTTAGAACCTTTTGAACTCTCTTGACTCGTGCACCTCTTATTTCCAGCACCTGTTGCTAGGTAACAGTTAACACATGCATTAGCACATTTATACTTATCTCACAAGTTTTAAAACATTGTACAGTAATGCATTAAAATGTGAGCTGGCAAGATTGTATATTTTGATTGTATATTTTTGCAAATACAAATCCATTAAAAGACCAAAACCAGCAATACTTTCTGATCCTTTAACCTTTCTGTGAGAGTTCTCCCTGCAATGTTCCTACTGAATATGCAAATCTTTACAAAGAAAGGCTCAGTAATTTCCGAACGAATATACGATAATACATTTGATGGTGAAATAATTGTTTCCATTAGCAAGACAGTGTATGTGGAATTGAGTCCGAACAAACTAATGTGTGTGTTCATTATGACAGAACATGTTCTTCCTATCTAAAGAAAATGCCAAATAGCAGAGGTGTGGAGAATCATGGATTCCTTTCATCATTTTCTCCTACATCATGCCTTGACAATAGAAGTCATTCTTTGAACTATATAGTGTTGCTGTAACCTTGATGTTAAAATACTGTTGTCTGATACTGTTTACTTTACACTACACTGGTACATTTTTAGCAAGTAGTACTTGTTTAGAATATACATTTGTAGAGATGTTGTTTGGAATAAATAAAATACAATTTAATTTGAATCCTGTGCAGAATGCGAGATTTTATGATACATATTCAACACGCAGCATTCGTGCAAGGTTTCTATTTCAGCTGCCTGTACATAAGGAATGGTAATTAAACGCTTTAGGAAATTGTCATCAGTACTGCATTATTTGTCGAAAAGTAGGTGAAATGTGCAAAACATTTACAGAGCTGGTAAAGTATGAGCAAAAATGTATTCATGTTCTTTCTGCAAACCAAACTTAAAATATGAATTCCCTGCAGCTCATCCCCTCCTGTAACATAATGTTTTTGTAACTGTTTGTCATAACCAGTTTTTGTGATTGACATTTCTTTCTCCCTCACCCTCTGTTTCACTGTATGTTCCATTCTCTGTGGCTCCTCCATTGTCCCTCCTGCCTTAGTCTATTCAAAATAATGTACTAAAATAATATACACCTTCTTTATTGTATTATTTTATTCTTTATATAGTTTCCATCCTTTTAGATTTGAATAATAAAAATGTCTCACAAAGAGTCCAACACAATAAGAAAAAATGTGAATTACAATATTTTTTTATACAATTGTACTGTATTATTACACTTTGATTATGTTTGGTGTTAGCATTGTTAAATTGGTAGGTTCCAATGACCAAAGAACATATAATTTTGTGGTAATTACAGAGCTTGTTTTTGATCAGATGAGTCTTTAACATAAAGATTATCTTATTCTGAGCGCAGTGGGCAGAACCTGCTCTTCCTCTCTCACCTCCAACACTGTCTCTTTGTCATTTTCTCCCAGTCTCCTCATCTTGAAACGTATTTCTTCCCTTCCTGAAGCTTGGCATCGTTTTGTTTTTGTCTGTCTCAGTGAAGAAAGTAAATACATGTAGGCTACATAGGGATGAAAGTGAATTATATATCAATTATATATAAAACTAGTTAGATACCTGAATCAAAGTTCACATGGATTCAGCATCCTGTCAGTTTGCCCAAGTTGTTGAGTAAAGATTTTGTAGTAACAACAACATCATCCACATCATTACACACACACACATACACACAGATTAGCATCTTTAAGTTGCACAATATATTTGCCACACCAAAGTCAAGTTATTTTTAGTCAGAACATCCCGGAGGTCCTGACCTCAGTGACCTCAATGGGAGGTACAACCATGAATAAAGGCACACGTTTTTTTCACATCCAAATCAATACAAGCGCATTTAGGAAAATCATTATAACAAAATGACAAAACAATTTGTGGGAAACTGAAGCAGAGCAGCATGACCTGACTTCCTCTTGTGATCTTTGAAGTGAAAAGCAGTTTATTGTTCATAAACCTTCACTTAAGCCAGATTGTATGAAAAACAAAAAACAATCATTAAACTGAAAGAAATAACCCAAAAAAAAAACATCAAACCAATATAGCTCACAAGGGCCTTCCTCTCCTGACCTGCAGTAAAGTTGCCATGGAGATGATGAGTGCTGTGTGGTTTGCTTTGTGGATGAGGTTAAAAATTTCATTTCAAGAGCTTTTTATTTAAAAGGTGTGCCAGACGCTGCTTCACAGAGTAGGAAAGATGACAACATTCGGAAAAACAGCTCATAGGAGATGATTTACAGCGGCAAATAATGTATAATGTAATTATGTTCCTAACAAAATGACATGGCCTGGTAATCATAATTTAACATAAAGCCAGAGTAATCGAAAAATGCAATTTTACCTTTTTATATAGGCCTAGCCATGAATATATTCAATATACTTTCATAAAAATATCTGTTTGGGAGAGAGGAAGTTAGAGAATGGCCTAGATAAATAGCTAGTAAATATTGCACACATAAAAGCAAACCGCTACAAAAGTAGTACAGCAAATATAACATTGATTTAATCAATTTAATACCGGGAAATGGAAGTAAGTTGACATTGCCACAAAGACGTCTTAAAGGGCAGAATATATGAGCAGTGCGGATGCAAAAAAAAAAAATTCTTATGTACTGAAGAAGGAAAAAGATCAAATGAAATCAAACAATCCGTAAGAAACATCCACCAAATTTTCTTGAACAACTTCCTGGTTTAACTTAGCACATTGATTTGCAGTGAATAATTAGAAGAGCCCGGCTTCAAATAACGATGATTTGTCACAGCCCCAGCATCTGATACCGATGCACAAGGCACCCTTCGTTTGCAAAAGCTGCACAGCTTCTTTTTTTTTCTCATTCATTGCATTCAAGTCCAAAAGTCAAAACTTAGTCAGAATTTGACGAGTTGACAGCGAGGAATTTTAATGGAAAACATTTGCAAGATTGGCTCAATGCCGTCATGGTCAAGCTTCAGTCTGTTTGCTAATTATTTGTCAGAACACTGGGAAATGACAGTACATCGGGACATATCTGGTGTTGATCTGCTATAAAGACTTTGCATGAGATCATATCACAGACGGCGGATTATTGATTTAATTATTTCTAGCATTAGCAGAGATAAGATCCTCTTTGGCTGGGCTCTGTGGAATGGCAGCGTTGCTCTGTTTGTTCAGAACAAACAAGATGTTATTTGATTTTGAGGTAAAAGGGCTGAAAAAAAACCTCTCATTGCTTCAGAGAACAGAGTCAATACAGCACAAGAATGGCAGAAGTGGACTGTGTTGTCGACTGGATGAATCTGAAACAGCTGGTACTTTCGCTAAATCTTTGCAGACAAATGAGTGTCTGGTTGTAAATTCAATGAATAGCGTACATTCGACAACCCAAGGCTTCTGGGTTCTCTGTGGTTCTGACCTGCTACTGTTCAATAATGCTCAATTCATGAAGTAGGACATGAAACGTCTCTGGAATTAAGTCAAACGTAAAATGCTAAAATCAACTGTATTGACTGGTCAATTAATGCACCAGCGACAACAAGTATGCCAATACCAACAACAACGCTTTGAAATCCTCTAAGATCGGAAACCCGATTCCAGACCCAGATTAGAATCCAACTGTGACATATTCCTCACAGGCCCGTTGAGTCGAATCTGTTGTGTGAAGAAGCAGGCTGCTGTATCTGCTGTAGTACTCAAAGCAGGTTTAATGGTTAAAAAAAAAACATATCCTCATACAACAGTTCGTACAATATCTACAATACAATATTCGTACAATACGAAAGTTATTCCTCATTTGTTCGCGTGTTATCCTATGAAAGTCAGCAACAAGTGCCAATTTCCGCTCTTACCATCTATACAGTCTTCTAAAATAACCTTCCATTCTGTCGATGAACTTATTAAGTTTAAGGCAACAAAACTACTTGCATTGGTTTCGGAAAAGTTTGTAATTTGAGTTAAAATAATAGCGAAATGTCGTTAAAATAATACAGAAATGTCGTTACTGAAGTACTTCAGTTACATGACAAATAAATCAACTTTTTTTGTTTCGGCTTTTGCAGACTTAACACTTCCTTGTTCATGTATGCAAATAACATACATAATGATTTGGATGGATAGCTAGGAATTTCGGTGCGTTCTTTTTAGTAGCCATAGCTACAAACGCTGTAAAAAACATACTAAAGACATTGACAAACAATACAAAAGCATGTTGAATACAGTGCTTGATGTTAGATGAAGTATTAAGCCTGACACTTCTTGATTATGAGTAAATACACAAAAAAGCCAGACGCAAAATCACAGAATCAAATGAAGAGTAATTTCCGTCTTTTAAAATGAATGAGCTCTCATTTAAGAGTGTTTTTCATTTGATCATTTCAAGCACCATTAGGGCCAGTGGAGAGGATCAAAAGTGACCCTCGCTTCTAGCAAATCCACTTGCTGAGTGCACTTAAGATGCATGCAAATGTATTCAGAGTCAGTGCAAGGGGAATTATCCATTAATTTAATATTAGTATGAGTGTTCTGACTCACAGGTGGTGAAAATGGAACCTGACCATTTGTCTCTAATCATTGCATCAGTTCCACGTAGAACCCTAATGGATGGCTCTGTCAAACTTAATGGCAGAAGGTGCATTCTGCGATAAAACAGGGTAATTCCACTTCACAATAATCACAGGGGTCCTATCAAGTCGATAACTGCATTTACAGCAAATGTCTCTCGGCGCAGACGGCACAATTTTCTGCCCTGCAATCGCCGGAAACCCATTTTTACTCTTGGAGAGGAGGGAATTGGTGGGTGCCGAAAGAGAAATTTCCCAGGAGGGCCCAGACATGTTTTGTGAAAATCACTCGTATTGGAATGTATCCAACGGATTGTCACTCGAGGAGGAGGCCGAATTTGGGAACAATATTGTGTGCACTCACAGGAACAAATGTGCTCCAAGGTTGAAAGGGGGCAGACATTTCAACTCTGTGGTAGTTTTGGAAACAATCTGTTGGGCTGAGGATAGAGGTATTATTAGCTTACGTTAGCACATGGCTTCATGTTCAAACTGTGCACAGACGAAAATACTTTGTTTGGATGAAAAGCTCTGATTTGTTCTTCATTTATCCACGACAGATTCACAGAGATTTACTTTTTTCAGCAAAGTCACTTCTGGAGTGCTTCGTGCTCATGATTTTTTTTTTTTTTTTACCAATCCTCAGTTTTTTTTAGGACTTTATAAGCTCATCAACATATTGGAAAATATTCATCTGTCTTACACATACTGACAACAATAACCTGATCTGTTTAACAAAGCAAATAACAAAAACCATTGACCGGACAGATCTTTACACAGTTGATTTCATTAGAGTGAGCAATCCTATGAAGAAATAAAGGACAAAAAATGGAACTCTGAAACCTTAGAAATCAAAGATCAGTGCTTAAATATTTCTACAGCTGTGATTCCTGACATAACATGGACTTGAGTAGGTTTCAACAAGATAGAGAGAAAAAAGCTGAATACAACTTAATAAAAGAATGATATTTGCTTTTGAATACCAGGCAGTTTTACACCTCTAAAAAATTACACTATTTTTATGAATTAATCATCGATATAAGTGTTTTCCTCACACTTGGATCTATGCAGAGTACACTTTATTTGAGCTTTTCATTAGATGCTCTGGTCGTCTCACAGCAACCTCTCACAGGTGGAGGTAGCGTGACATTGCATGTCATTATGCATGCAACCATAAGAGATTGCTTGTCATAAAAATTCAAACATGGCATTAGCTGATATATTAAAATGCAAAACACAACCTGTTATTTTTCTGGTTAGAACAATCTTCTATCAAAAAAGCGGTTTGGATCAGACAGAGAGAAACAGCCCGCCGGAAGGCATTATTATACAAAAAATATGTCAATGTGTATGTATCCACATCATTCAGCACAAAATTAATCACAGCTCATTATTCATTTTTCATCTTCTGCCACTTCCCACTGCAGAACCCAACCAGACATTGACAGTTTCACTGGAGGTGCAGAGTTTCTTCCTCAACACATCATTTGACGTGACACATCACGGCATTGACAGGCTGGATCATTTAAATGATAAACATTTCTCTCCAGCAAAATTAATTTTGATATATATCTTGCGAGCATAGCCAAGCTATCGCAACGAGGCAGCTGGCCTCGAGCCAAAGTAAAGAACTCATTATTTTCCAATTAAAGTCAATGCTATCTGTCCAATTAATATAGTGCATGTGGCAATGGCGGGCACACAGGATCCAATTGGTTGGTTAAGTTTGTGTGTGGATTTATTGAAATGTTATTTTGTTACAAGCATGGTATTCCCACACAAAGAATGCCTTTGTTATTCTGGGGAGAAAGTTCAAAGAGTGGAAGTAGTGATGATTTATATTCTCAGGTCTTGAAACTACAGGTTAGAGCAGTGGTTCTCAACCTCTTTTCAGTGATGTACCCCCTGTGAAATATTTTTTCAGCCAAGTACCCCCTAACCAGCGCAAAGCATTTTAGGTTGAAAAAAAGATGTAATACACAGCGCTCTGCCATCAGTGTCTGATTTATTAAACTGTCAACACTGAAAATTGCATTGTTGCATTGAATTCAGTTGATGAACTTACACTTATATTGTATTGAATATTTATTAAATAACTATTTTTAAAGGATTTTTGAAAGGATGCTAATTTTAAATATATTTTTTAAAAATCTCACGTACCCCCTGGAGTGCCTTCACGTACCCCCAGGGGTACACGTACCCCCATTTGAGAACCACTGGGTTAGAGGATATGGTGATCTGCAACCATCACTTGATTCTGGAAGAATTAAGATGTGGTTTTGTTAAAGCTGCTGTGTCCTTTCTATATTGATGATGACGTCAGCCTCAAACCTGATCTGATTTTAAGTTGATGGAGGAACAGTTGCTTCCAGAAATTCCTTCTCCGCATCTGATGGTCTGCAAACCATTTTTGTCCTGGGGCCAATTGCACAAGGCTTTAAGTACAAAGTATTACTTTTTCCTTAGTTTCAGGGGACTTACTTAAGGGTGTTCTAGAGTTTCAATGGAGACCTTCATATTTTTTTTAAATAGTAAGTAGTTTCCCCAAAATTGGGATGTTGGCACTGTAGTATTTAGCAATTGTTTTTCAAACAGGAATACTAGTTGTCAATAAGAGAAATATTGAAATGTATAATGTGAGACTTATTCTTTAAGTAGTAAAAGCTTTAGATCTAAAGTTGGTGTTGTATAATATATGTTCAATATATATTTAAAAGTAAATGTATACTTTTCAAAGCCATAACACTGAGACAATGATGAAGAAATGTTATCGGTAATATTGAAGAGGTAATATCTCTTCCCCATACCGTTTCATTTAAAGTACAACAACTATTGTTGTGACCTATTATCATATTAATCATATTGGTTTACATATGCGCATGTTTTACATTAACATTATCATCAATAAAATATAAGTATGGTGAATAATTTTCTTGTAAAACTGATGGTATTTCACTGCTACTGTCAGGATAGTGATTCACAGGAGCCATTAATATAGTCATTGATTCATATGTCACTTTAAAGGAAAATGTCATCATCAGACGGCTTCCGATGGTGAACGTACCAAATGAAAAACACAAAAGCATTCTGCATACACATAGATGCATATATGGTGTTTATTGTCAGAGGGAAACATTTTTTTTACAGTCTACATATGTACACGTCTAACATGAAAGACAGTTATTCGTGGCTGTACACACAATGGACACATACACAAATAGATTACTCAAAAGGATTGAGTCATTTATAAGGAATGATACTTGAAACGTTAACCTTTGCTCCATTTCTTTTTTTCCCCCTACTTATATGCAAACCTCAAAACGCAAGCAATCTGGATCTAGTGATATAGTAGCATGACCTTTCAAAGAATATGAAGGGAGAAGGAACTGAATTTATCCAGCAGAGAGTAGAATTAAATGTCAATATCATGAATCTACGGCGAAGTGCTACTGTAAACCAAAGACACAAATCCCAAGTGTTCAGTCAGCACAGCAGCACAGCTACTCAATGACGTAGATGGACGCCTGTCAAGATACTAATACATAAGTTATGACATTTATCTGTCAATCATCCTGTCATATCAGCAAAGTTAAGTAAATGCTACACCATTTATCTGGATGCCATGAAATTCAGCCACAATTGCACAGTCAAATCTAGGTTATTCTTAAATCTATTCATGTGTTTCTCACACTTATATTCCACACTTGAGAATATTTCAGTCAGTTTAAATATTAAGGCATCTTAATGTATTAATTTCATATCTTATATGCTGTTTTCTCTGTATCTTTTTTATTTAAAAATGCATCAGGCCTCATTCAGTCAATGTTTTCTGCCACCAGCAGCTGGTTTTAGTTGGGTCTTCTGTTGCTAGTAGCAACCACTAGCCTACTGGACAAGTTCCATGGCAGCTTAACTGACTGTGTCACAACCACCGCTTTGTCAGATCTGTTTCCAAGCAAATATTGAGAAACGTCTTTAATCTTCTTCCCAAATTCTCGTCTTGGAATGTTATCTGCAGATATTTTTTTAATACTGCTGCATTGTGACTGTTGATTTGTGAACCTTGAATTTAATGCTAACACACATTACATTACATTACAGTCATTTAGCAGACGCTTTTATCCAAAGTGACTTACAGGAAGTGTATTCAACATAGGTATTCAAGAGAACTACTAGTCACCAGAAGTCATAAGTGCATCTCCTTTCTTAAACAAGCATCTTAAAGCATAAACCAGAGCAAAAGTATAGTGCAGAGGCAAAATACTACGAAAACAATAATTGCAACAGACTAATACGAATATAATAAGTGCTACAAACTACTACGAATAGGATAAGTGCCACACAATTACGCTACACCAAAATCCATTTTAAAATGTAACATTTTCTGCCACAAATTTTGCGAAATCTACATAAACCACTCACATCAGCATAAATTAGATCCGCAGCAGCATTTATTTGAACAGAAAATATGTCACTTTTAAGATCTGATTGGCCTGATATACCTGCTATTTCCTACTTCCAAAACAGTGGTGAAGAACACCAGGAGCAAATGTGAGGAACGTGAACTAACCACAGTTTTGGGCATCTTGGTTGAAAATGACTTAAACGAATAATCGATTATGAAAATAGGTGCTGATAAATTTTCTATCGATCAACTTTTCGATTTATTGACTAATCATTGTAGGTCTTAACACCATGAATATTCTTTATGTTTTAATAATTGCAATCCCTACTTCATGATTCAACTTGTATTTTGTATACTGTAGTCTTGCTTTACTGTTTTCATTGATGCTTTTAGCAACAGAAAGCAATTCAACTGTAGCTTTTTCAGTAGAGGAGGTGTGTTTGTTTGTGTGTGTGTGTGTGTGTGTGTGTGTGTGTGTGTGTGTGTGTGTGTGTGTGTGTGTGTGTGTGTGTGTGTGTGTGTGTGTGTGTGTGTGTGTGTGTGTGTGTGTGTGTCTGTGTGTATGTGTCATTATGGCCAAAGCAGATGGGCTGTCAGCAGCAGATGCATTATCATTGATCTCCAGCTTTTAACAAATAGGTTAGAGTGTGTTATGGTGATCGGATGAAACCAAAAAGCAGAGAACACTAGTTTCCTCACTACCTGTTTCAATGCTTCTGGTTTCACTCTCCCACCAGCAACTTTTGTGGCACTTACCAAGCATCGGTATCCGACGACTCGGGAGTGACACTGGGCTGATTTACCGCTCCTGCTTTGGTGGAAGACATTATGATTTATCAGTTTCTCTCATGATAAAAGCCCCGCTGCAATATTTAGACCGGTATTGAGAATACATACACCCCCATTCCATCTACTTTCATGTTATTCATACAGATGTTTGATATTAAATCACCCAGGACCGTGAGGCTGCAATGTATCATTGTTCAGCTGCTGTCACATGATGTTTCTCCGTATTCTCTGGATGATACTGTAATGACTGTAGTTGTGGCGGTCTGGAGGTAATGATGTCATTTATTATTATCAGAGACAAGATGAGATGCTGCTTGCTGTCAGGTGACAGAGGCGGCCTGTCAAATGTATTTCATCTGTTCATTTACACAGTGTGATGCAGCCGATGGTGATTTATGAAGCTCAGCGCTCATAATGCATTCACTCTTATGTGTTGGACAGAAAACTCACACAATTTGCGACTGTTTTCCCAAGAGTGCAGGTGGAACTTTGATTGTTTTGTTGGGAAATGACAATGGTGGAAATCTGGTGGAGTTATAGGGGAGGATCTGTTCACCTGAAGCTCCAGATTTAAAGGCCGCACTAACTGCCTCTTCTGTCACAACCTAAAGATTAGACTCATATTCATCAGAGTGAAAACAATTGGTCTTTCATCAATTACCTTGATTGTATAATTCATTAACATGGACGCTCTCTGGTACGTTTTTGAAATTACTGCTGATGAATTAGAGGGTTCCTATCTTTTTACGTCACAATAACATCAGTGATACAACTATTTTTAATTCGTAGGCCTTCAATTAAAACCATAACATGATTATTGCATGATCTTGGATGCAGATATGTAGTAGGCGTCGTGAAAACGCTTAAAAATACCATGTCTTTTCCTAACAAGGGAATGAAAACCTTGCAGCCCTAGGAATTAATTATTAATTATTTAAACTTGAGTATTTTTGTGTAAGTCAAAGGGCCTACGGTAAAATCCATAATTTCTTGGCCATCACTGAGTTGCCAAAACCCTTGTACTTCTTGTCAGCAACTTAATTTCATAAAAAATCATAAAAAGTTTTTTTCCAGTCTGAAAAACTAAAAAGGTCAAATGAAAGTTTTTTTTTTCCAATAAATGAAGCCCCGGAGCAGCAGTCACCATCTGGCTACCTAAACAGTCCACAGGCCATTGTCTGGATGAGAACCATGACTCAGCAGGAAGGAGCTGAGCAGAGGTCAGCCGAGCTCCAGGCAAGGTCACCAGCAGGACCGGACGAGCTGGCACGACTCTTCAAACAGAGAACACACACATTAACACGCACACACATACACACACACACACACACACAAACAGATGGCTAAAAGGTCCCTTGAAGCTTCTGTCGATCCATCTGCGGATTATTCTTATCATTTCCAAAAAGGTGATGATATTGATTTTCTGGGGTTTGGCTGAGAGTGTTTGTGTGTTGGGCTGATGCTTATCTCAGTATGCAGCACATCACCTGTCTGTCAGTGTCAGACTGCAGAACCGGCCAGTGCCGTCTAAAAACCTGCTACAGCTTATAAATAAAATATTTCATATTTATGACTTATCTTAATGTACTTTTCTTAAGCTTCGCTTTTGCATACAGAAAGTTACAAGAACTTAATAGAAAACTTGAATAAATGCTGAGGTGCACCTGGTTACCTTGAATGACAATTAGTAACAAAAAAGGTAGTTTCATAAGTCAGTGTTCAAACCAATAACACTGTACACCGGTCAAAAAAAATGTATGTGAGGGTAAACAGTCTGGAAAATGATCACAACCTCTGCCAAACACAGATAAAAAGGGCAAAAAAGAGGACCAGCAGTTACAGTTTGAAAATGCTGCTAACCCGCATTCAACCACCCGTGACCACCCTCAGAAATCAAACCAAGAAACCACCAAGCGACCTAACTATTGTGGTGTCCTGCCCTGTCTTTAAGATTGGATTGACAAAAGTTATTGCGCTTATTACAGCAAAAACGCCCCCATAAAGTTTTGGATCTGATTTCAGTTATGAGTCAAGCCAGTTTACCATCAGAAATGGGATGCTACAGGGGTCTATCCTGGGTCCATTTATGTTTACATCATACATAAATAACACAATTTACAATAAATACTTCAATGTCCTCTTTTTTGCTGATGATACTCTGTTATACCTCAATGGCTCCATTCCAGCCCAAGGTATGGTATTCTCCACCATTGACAGAGACAGTGACATTCCTTACATTCAAACTTTACTCGGCAACGATAATGTTAGTGCTATTTAAAGTTCAGGGAATTAACTTGACAGGTGGCAGTGTTAGGGGATTCAAATTCAATATTTGACAATCATTTTTTTGTTTTCCTGATTGTTTGCTTGTGAATGTTTCTTATTCTTAGGTATTTCTCAGATAAGAGATCTTAATCTCAATGAGACAGCCTGATTGAATAAAGATATAACACAGAATAAATCCATGTGAAAAAGTATAATGCGCTTGAGGCCAATGCAGAAGCCTGATGAGCCCACAGTGTTAAGTTGATTGTGGTCTATTTGGCTTGGGCCAAATTTGGCTTGGGCCAATTAGACCGGGCTCGGGTCGAACTCAGGTTTATTTGACTTTACACAATTTTTGGGGCCCATATATGTCCTCTGCGCATCAGAGCATGTATATGCGGGGGGTAAAATAATACATCATTAATGAGGAAAATAACAATTAGCATTTCTTATTTCAAGCAGTTTTAAACATTTGAGACGTTTATTAGTTTATTAAACACCTCCAGCAATCCCTTTCCTTGCATCTCTTACTGGAGAGACACTGTGCGCATTACATCATTGATTATTTAAATCTCTTTATTTTTCACATGTTTTTCTCAAAAATGACATGTAGGGGAGCTTTATTCATTTATTTTGTATTACTTAACTGTCATTGTATCCTGTCGCTGCATGCAAAAATAAATGAGTTTGAGTAGACACCCCTTGTAGGCTTTAGTTACCACCATCTCCCTGAAGATGCTAATAATTACACTATGACTGCGTGTGGCTGTTTGTGTGACTTGGACTATTTTTGCATTGAGGCTAATTTGCATAGAAAGGGGACAATTGTGCAATAAATATAGGCATATTTTTGTATGTCCCTGTGACCAATACAGTTAATTGTGCGGAAATGTCATTTCCTGTCAGAGGTGGTCAACTTCCACTGTTTGATTGAGCTAAAAAAAACAAAGCCAGGGACATTATTTTATTTTAATTTGTATTTTGTCTACCCCCTGAACGGTATCTCCACTGTTGTTGGCTGGCAATTTTGACAGACTTAATTACATTTGTGCAGCATGAAGGCACATGGACAGCCTGAACCACAATGATTTGTTTAATTTCTTTTTCACTCCTGGATACTGGCAGCAGGGATCATAGAATAGTCTCTCTGTACCCAAACTTCTCCATATTCCCCCTGAAACTGTTTAACTTCTTTTTAAAATGGCTTTTTTACTTTTGATTATTTCTCAGTGTGTTGTTTCTGCATTTTCTTCTGCTGCTGACTGCATGCTGCCACCATGTCCTTCTTATTCAGGTTGCGTGATTTGTTTTACATTTGACAACCCCTTGCAAAAAAATATGAACAAACGTGACGAGAAAATCTTTTGGGGCTGTTGACATCCCCTATATTTTTAATTTCACAGGCATTTTATGAATGAAATGCATTTTAGCAACAAGACCTGCTCACTCATCATGAACAGCTCTTTGGTTTTCTCAAGAACATGGGGAGCAAATAAAGTCAGAGCAGCAAATAGATCAAACCATGTTAAATACCACTACAATGATATCTAGCTCTTGGTCCTAGATAGTTGAATGAATGCACATATTGTAAGGTGCTTAGTACAAATGTGTCTACCAATTAAATGAATGTAAAAAAAAAACAATTACAGCATCAGTCGTTTCAACAAAACACAGTTATGACATATGTTACCATCAAATGGACAAAAACCTTTATCTTCCAGAGTAATTATGATGCTTGTCAGTCTGAAGCAAAGACGGAGGCAGTGTAGCATTAGTGTAAAGTAACAATGTCCTTTTAAACAATAGGTATCACCATGAAACTTCCCAACAAATTTCAAAATTATTGTTGGCATATTAATGTCAACTAATAGTGAAGGCTTTAACAGAGAGGATTTTGGATATGTCTTTGAATCTCTCCCCTGTTGAAGGTTACTGTTTAAATATGCAAATTAGGGCATTTGAATGCCAAGTTACTTGTACCTCACAGCGTTTTAGGTTTGACTTTTAAATGCAGAAAATATGACAGAAATTGCAAGAATGCCCATCCCAAACCTGGATATTAATAAAACTAATATTCAGCTTTATTATATTACTCAGTGGGCTGGAGTTATGTTACTGGATCACCAATATAACCGCTGATCATAGCTCAGCATGGGGTGGAAGTTTTCTACTTCAAAAATCTCTTTGCAAGCTTGTGTGTTTGTGTGAAAGTGCCAGACCGAGCATCAAGTGTTGGGTTAATTAATGCATTTTCACCATGAAGCCTTTCTGATGGAGCTTTGCAGAAAACCAGGCTTCCACTGAACAAGGCCGTTACTCTACAAAATATGAATAAATAACAGTGAAAAGAGCCTGGCAAAGTGAGATACTGAGTTTTTCTACTCGTTTGTAATATTAAATATTCAGCATGTCACTTGTTCCGTCTCACATATCCCTCTCGGTTCACACGCCTGTGTTAATTATTTGCATTTAATTAGCTCCATAATTTTCGGTTTCATTTAATGTCAAATGTTTGTATAAACGTTCCAGACTTTTCGTCTTTGTTTTCTGGGTTTGGCTCGACTCTTATCCTATAAACAGTACTGCCAGACAGCCAAGACTTAAAGCCGCTGTCTGGTTTAGTGGACTGATGTATTCGGCGCAGCAGTAAAGTATTGAACTGTGTGAAGTTGGTGTCGCAGTGAGATGGGAGATGCTAGTTAACCTGCCATGATGAACTGCTTCAATGCCATTTGTCACAGCAGCGAACTGTGAAGCTCCACAATAGTTTAACTCTCTGAGGGAGGGGGAAGGAAACAAAGGGAAAACTCCTCCAGACAGCACTAAATAGTGTAGAAGGTCAGATTTACTTCAAACATACGTCACTATTTCTAGCACCCAACAAAAGAGCAGTGCTCGAAGAGCTTTTCTGTGGTGAAAGGATTTTCAGAAATTACAGCAAAAAGTTAATTGTGTGCCCAATAAATAGCTAATTTGTGGATAACAGAAGTAGGATAATGCACTTTTTTTTTCTATGCTGCACTAAACCTTCTTGTTCATTAAATAACAAAGAAGGGAAACAAAATTTGAGAAAAAAAATCTTGCAAGAAGTGTATGTAAGTGTATGTACATATGCAGATAAGGATTAGGAGATGAGTTTTTTAAAAACTCACAGTCAAGTGAGGTGAATTCAAGATTATGTTACTCTATTAAAATAGATAGCGTCGTCTACATCCCCGTCTGGCACAATTTATCGTAGGTGTTAATGTCCATGTACAGAGCTCTGCACAAGGATAATATATCTCAAATAAGTTGAGAAGAAACTGACAAGGTCAGAGTGTTACATCCTATCTTTACCTGTGTGCACTGATGCGAGGGAGATGGAGAAAAAAAATAACAGTTCAGATCACTTATGCACCCTTTAAGGCCACAGTGGGGCCTTGCTCTAATGGATTATCTCATTTGAAAATAATGGGCTCATGTATGTGAAGAGAAGCATGTAACACATTAGCATGATCAAAGGGGTCACCGTGTTGGGCGGCTCCCATACACTCATTTCCAATTCTTTAAGGTAAATGTACAGCGAGGTGAAGGGAAGGGGAATGGATCCCCTCTGGGACTCGCTGCAGTTCAGGGAAGCTGGTGTGAGGACGAGCCAGTGTGCAGGTGCAGCTAATACACCGTGTTGAAACCAATGTCTTCACTCACAGTACAACTACAGCATAGCTTGTTTCATGTGACCTCCTTCATCATTGTGATTGATTTGATCCACCAGAGCTTGTTACATTGGGGAGAGATGATAAATGCTCAACGTCTCCTTTACCTCCCAACGTATGCATCTTCGTTTTAAAAGAACCGGAAATATTATAAATAGAAAAAAAAAGATATCATTTTTCTAGTTGGCATTTGTTTTGGTCAGCGACCCTTTAAAATAAAGCGATGTGTACTCGGTAACTTGTCGTGTACTTGCCATTGATTGTGAGCGGTTCAATCAAAGGATAATGTCGCCTTCTCAGACTGGACTGTTCCTGTTGAATATGTTTTAAAAGCTTTCAAAATTGACATATTAATGTATGTATATGAACCCACTCTAATAAAACATACATCTCTCTCTGTTCCAGACAAAGCAGCCTCCTGCCAGTCGAGTTCTTTTGCTCCTCGTTATCGAGTTTTATTTTCCTTTGAGGGTGGCAGTTGTAGCAGTTTATTTTTAGTTTAGTAATTCACAGTGTTTTTGATCGTTTAGGAGGATGCTCTGCTCCTACTGGCTGGCCCAGCCTTTCTTTGTATTTTTGTTCCTTTAGGCCAGGCCTCCAGGCTCCCATAGTTTTGGTTAATTTCTGGTATAATTTATCTCCGGTATGGCTTCCTTAAGATAAGCTGCTGATCACAAGGTTGGACTAAACGTTTTCTTATTAGACCAACAAAATATATATATTTTTTCCAGACCTAGATCAATACCAATGCTATGCTAACCTTTTAAAGCTAATCAAAGGCAACAGTGCCTTCAATGAGCTTAAAAAGAGAAGCTTTGTACTTGGCTGGACTTCAGCACTATGGAGAGAGACACTGTTTACCTGCTACCAGCAAGACAGGAAGAAACGGTCAGATTCATGGAATTAACCTTTTTTTTGGTTTATTTTCTTTTTGTGCTGTTCTTGTTTATCTTAGTGCATGCTGTATATGTTCCAAACTTTGCTATTTCATGCAGCTCAGTCACGCATAATGCGTGTGATTGTTGTGATTTAGAGGGATTCATTTTGTGCAAGCACTCAGACGACTCTCTGTGTAATGAACGCAGATGCTTTTCAAAGTGGTGCTGGAATTCATTTTTTTCTCTTAGAATTGGACAATAAATAGAGGCAATTGATTGGACAATAATAGCACAGTCTTGCAGATTTCAATCCACTACAGTGGCTATTCCAGTTAATGGGTCTGTGTATCATTACAGCATGATTTCACGGACCTTAATGGAGAAGAACTTAAAGTAAAACGTTTTTTTTTTCAGACATACTCATGAAAAGATTAGGTGAAACAGATCAATGAAAACAACAACAACAACAACAACAATCCATGAGGGTAAATCTCAGTGTGCATTTACCTCTCCATGCCTGACTGCATAACACACACAGAAAACAACCCAACAGCAACGAATTAGGAAAAAAATGAAGCAAAAAAAAAATGTTTGGCAACTCCAGGGACAAATATCCGTTTCCTGGGTGACAATTTGTCATTTAATTAGCGAGTGCACAATACCAGCAGGACAGTCACCCGCCTTGGCTGTGCCATCCATCATGACAATATGCCACCAGTATTGTATATCCATAATCATTCTCTGCAGATGGAGAATGGGAAAACAATAAGCCACCTTGCGTTACTCCCTCCCTCCCTCTCTCTCTCTCCCTCTCTCTCTCTCTCTCTCTCCCTCTCCTCTCTCTCCCTCCCTCTCTCTCTCTCTCTCTCTCTCTCGGCACCAAAGACGAGGTAAAGGTTGGCCTGTTGTTTCCGGTTGCCATTTAGAGGACATCTATTATGGAGATGGCAGGGCGCTGAGGGTTGGGCTCCCACCAGGAGCCTCCAGCAGGCAGACACAAGTGAACTTTGTCGCAGCGCTTCTTTCCATCTCCCCTGTCACACTCTAGCTTCTTAGCTAATAAAGTAGAACTGACTAACCTTTAATAACAGAGATGACCTTTGAGCAGGGAAGCATGTGAACATGTGGGGATATACGGTCCAAGATGGTGGCTGTAAGTTGTCGGGATCATGAGCTCAAGTGGCTCTCCAATTTGCCTGTAAAAGAAATGCACGTCTATAGATAGACATGCTGGAGGTGAAGATATAAATCTGAAACCCCTTCTTTTTATCTGCAGTCTGGCCTTTTTTATCCACACTCAGCTGGCATTTCCAACAACCACAAAAGTTGTTTTTATGGCATGTTCAAACTGAATTTGTTGATCAGGCAGAGAATTAAGCCAAGAGCTTTTCAATTACACTGATTATCAAATTTTCACCACCATGGCAAATGTCTATCCATTTGGCATCAGTGTTGAGAAACACATTTGTTTCACCTACAATGTGGTCTGTGCCACTGCATATTGGGGCCATCATAATAAAAAATAAAAAAAAGGAATTACAGAACTGAAGGTAATGATCTGCAAAAAGTCTCAGGTTTCCAAGATCACAGTTGTAAATTGAGTAAGAAAAAACTCAAATTTGCGACATTATTCAGTCATAGATTTACCGGCAACCTTGATATTTTCTGAGATAAAACAGTCAAAGGTGAAGAGAAAAAATATTATACAGTAATATATTACAATAACAACAAAAACCTTGGAAAAAGAGTGGAGTTAAAATTCAAAAATTGCTTTACTTTGCAAGGTTGGACACACAACCTCATCACACCACAGATGCGACTGATAAACACTTCAAGCTAACTCTCAGGATGTTAGTCAGCCATCATCTGTGGTTCATCACAAGCATTTATGTTAGGTGCTTTTTCTCTGTTGTTTTCCGTTCACACATTGACAGTTGGACAGTTGACAGTAACTTATTTTCAATAGTTGGTTTTGTGTTAGCTGCTATGAAATAAAGGACCAGCCTTCTTGTAATCAAAAATATTAGTTTTTCATGTCTACTTTAATGAACCTTCTAGATTATAAGTATGTATTTATGTTCATGAAAGAACACGTAAAAAACATAAAAGAAATAACACAGAAACAGAATTCAGACGGCTGGCGTTACCATGGTTTCGCACTCAACAATGATTATTTTCTTGTAAATTCATGACTTTTTGATCTTGCAAAATATTTGTTATATGTTTTGTGTTGTAATTTTACCACTTTAATCTGAAACCTAATAATTACCCTCTCCCTCAGCTCCATGATAATTATTGTCTAACCTACAATGGTCCTAATACGCTTTGGTAGCTCTGGTAGGACTCATTTTCCATTTGGGTGAAGCTAACAGGCAACTGCATGAGTTTAAAGCAGTGATCCCTTTATGGGTTAAAAAGTGGCAGATCATATCAATCAGAGTCAGCATTTAGCACATAGCAGTACAGCTACACTTTGCTAAAATGAATTGAAGTGAAGTGATTATCTGCTGTGGCTTGAATAGATATTTGACCACAAAGGGGTAGAAGAGGACACACTGCGCTGATGTGTAAGCAAACAACACCTTCCAGTAAATGTGCTAATAAAGATACAGAAAGTAATTAAGACAAGATAATAAAAGACACAAAACAACAACAAAGAAGACACAAAAGAGGATTTTAAAAAGCAAAAGTAACAATAAAGAAGATTAAAAATGTAAGCTACAACTACCAGAAGACAAATTAAACAGCGGATTGAAAATTACAGTGCAGCTACCAGAATATAATAAATAGTCCTGCATAGCCCCCCATGAGAGGTCTGGAGCAGCAGGTCAGAAATGTATTTTGGCCCAAAACCATTAAGTGCTTTATAAAGGCAGAAAAACAACGAGCTAAGAGAGGCTAATTAGCTCTCTGGAGCCCCAGAGCTGGGAAGATGTCTCATCACTGCCTTCTCATATAAAACACAGAGCCATCTGATTCAATGTATGAAAAGATATTGATTACAGCTATTCTTTGCTTTCATTACATTATAGGCCAGCACTTATGTGGTTTAAACTGCTCAGATGCATAAAAAAAACAACTTTAATCGTGCTGGCAAAACACAGCAAGTGGAGAAAACAATAAAAACTAGTAATAGAAATAAAGGAGTGGAAAAAAAATCCCTTTGACTCACTGCCTCCCACTTTAGCAGCATGATTGGAATATTGCTCGCCCTTTAGGGGGCTGTAACATGCATCTCTGGCTTTGATGAAGTGATTAGCAACATGCTGTTACCTCCAATGACGGCCTCAAGGAGAGAAGGAATGAACGCTGCAGGCTGGAGAAAGAAGAGGAAAATAACCAGAAAAAGTCCCTCAGCTGCAGGAGGAAACTGTGCGTATGAACATTTGGAAAGAAAAGTAAGTGGGGCACTTTCAGGATTTATCTGTTAATAAAAATGTTTCGGTACACTTGATGAAATTGCGTCACCTCCATCTCTAATGGGAGACTGCACCATAGCTGTTAAATGTCCACCAATGACATGTTTATGCTGCCTAGCTTCAGGCAGCCATTTAATGCTGTTAAGGCCTCGATGAAGTGATCAGCACCACGCTGACCAGAAGGCAAAGACAGCGAAGAAATGCAGAGTTTTCTACATCAACGTGTAATGTATGCTGTTTGTTCAGCTCAGTTTCATTTGAGCCCAACAGGTTTTGCCTCCAGCATTGTCCAGACTACACTGTTCAGGGACTATGTGGTTTTAAAGGTGCCCTACAGATTTTTCATGTAAACACATTCGTTGTTTCTCACAAAACACATGTTGTATTATTGAGGCGTAACAAACTGTTTTATGGCATTTCCCCGATATAGACTTATACCTGAGGAGGTGTGTGATGGCTCATTGAAAATGGAACAGTATCACCATTAAAATTGGCTTAATTCACATTAAACAATGGATTTATAATATTATCAAGAACAATATCCATTACTTTATCAAATTATCATCCAGGTCATGACCAGACAAACACAACAGCCCATCCACTAAACTCTTCAACTGCCAATAGTCTTGCTCGCGGCTACTGCTTCATAAAGTCCAAACCAGGTTCTTTGGGGTTGCACCAATGGATTAAAGCATTCATTAGCCGTTCCATTCAATTGTCAAGCATCCTATATTTTGTCTTCTTATTTGTATTTTTTTTTTTTAATGGTTTCAATGTCATCGGGAGGTTTGCATTGCATTTATCTGATTTCCCTGCAGGTTTGAAGGAATGTTGGCAGATTTGTTTTGTTGTATTATATATTTATATATTTTCTAGTTTACTAAATGTTTTGCTTGATTGTAGAAGTGCACATTTTACCTTTGTTACAGAAGTGGATACTCATTAATCCAAAAATATGGCCAAGGACATGTTACAACTTTTCACTAAGATTGATGAAAGAAACTGTATGAGAAAGTACATTGAGTTACAGGAGCCAGCGTAACCGAGGCGATGGCTAGGAGAGGGGGCGTGACTCCAAGGGTCCATAACTCAAGAGTGATGGGCGACCGTGTTAGCCTATAAAAAAGTTGATTTGTTGGAGACAGTGTGTGTGTCATTAGAGAGAGAGTTGGCCTGAGAAATGCTTGCGGAGCGGGACTTTAAATCTACAGTAAATCTTCCTTTCTGGCAGCAGCTGCCTCTGATGGAGTAAATATTAGATAGTAAATGAATCACTGTGGAAGGAGAAACTGTGAAAGTCTTGTTGAATCACAGAGCCTGTGCTGCCAGGAAGCTTCTACAACAAAAGCATGCAAATGTAAATCACATGCAGAAGTAAACAAATGACGGGACAGATAACAGTGAGGGAGCGAGAGGAGGAGGGCTGGGGGTAAATGTCATTCCGGTGAAGGCGATGGTTCAGCTCCCCTGCTTGGTTAAGTGCCATATCTAGAAAAAGAAAGTGACAGCAGAGGCCTGCCAGCTGGAGGGAAGGCGACCGCTCGCTCTGCAAGAATCTGAAAACGTAACGGCTCGGCCGGTTTGTGCTGTTCCCCACGGGGTAATGGTTCAGCATAATGACGCCGATGTAAAGAAACTGCGGACCACCCACCAACAGCAATGAGTCAAATGTGCGGCCGTCCCATCAAAGTTCATTCACTTCAAATAAGGAAAGCTGTTACGGCTGCATCTAAGCATGGCGAATGCAAACGCATGCAAATGAGTTACTGTGCAAGGATTTATTGAGGCTAGTACAAGCTGAGTTGTTTTGCTTCAGGGCCAGTGTTGTAGTGGGGCGGCTGTGGCGTAGTGGAGAGCAAGGTAGTTCTCCAATCAGAAGGTCGGTGGTTTGATACCCGGCTTCGGCAGTCGATGTGTCCTTGGGCAAGACACTTAACCCCAAGTTGCTCCCGAAGGCTTGCCATCGGTGTGGACTGGATGTTGCATGAATGTTAGTTAGAGTCTGATGGTGGCACCTTGCATGGTAGCCTGTCATCAGTGTGTGAATGGGTGAATGATATGTAATATACTACTGATTGTAAGTCGCTTTGGATAAAAGCGTCTGCTAAATGACTGTAATGTAATGTAATGTAGTCTAGAACATCTAAACCGAGACTAATTCATGACCAAGACCAGAGTGCATCAACACCAACACAAGACCAAAACTTTAAGGGGGTTGAGACCAAACCAGGGCAAGACCGAGTCAAGACAAAGGATCAGACCAGTACAAGTCTGCATGACACAAACAAATAAGTGTAACAAATTAAGTGGCCGCTTCATTCACTTCTTTTATTGCCATATATACTTTATGTTTGTGTGTATTTGTATTTCCTAAGAAAATAATCAGAGTATTGCAGGGGGAATTTTATGTGTGGGTATTTTCCTTTGTTTTCTATGAGCAATCACAGTAAAGATGTTTAATAAATCAGACAATGCACAGGCAATTTAGTGATAGTCTCAAAGAGGACTTAACTCAACAAAGTCCACAACTGCATGGCTGAGATAAGACCAAGTAAGAATGCAGTTGATTCAGAAATGAGACCAAGACCTTCAAAGAGACCGTCCTTAAGACCAAGAAAGATCCCAACTACAACTACTACTACTACTACTACTACTACTACTACTACTACTACTTCAGGTTTGAGATTCAGTTTAAACTCTTCTGCATTGACTTAGTGCAAAAAATGTTTCTGCCAGCTTCAACAACATCTTAGTTACCATTAGCATTGAGCAGGAGTGTGATCTGTTTAGCATCCCAGGTGAAGCTGGTGGCTTTATTCCTCAGTGAAAGATGAATCAAACTGAATAAACTCTTTATCTTGACAAGACAAAGCCCCTGCTTAAGAAAAGTAATTAATGAAAGCTATTAAAACCGTTCGCATTCGTTGGTATTTGTTTGAAACGTTGCTGTGGAAACAAAACAACATAACCTCCTGCTGGAAGCATTGGGTGGTGATGTCCTATAAATAAAGCTGACCTTTTAATGCAATGCCCTGCTTCTGTGTCAAACATGTGTCAAAGCAACTTCACCCCCAGGTCTGAGCCCAAGTCCACCCGATGCATAATTCTAAATGGGAGAAAGGGACTGGGAGATGAAACCCCCGCCCACTTTTGTTTGTCAAAATCCTCAACGCTGGGTCAACAAAGAAGGCACAGCTAGAATAAATTGGAAAATAGTGATATGGGGTGCTGGATTTGATGATTTTACAGTTTTTCAGACCACAAATGAGACTAATATTCCATTCCATTCCATTTTCCGTAACCTGCTTATCCAGTTAAGGGTCGCAGGGTCTAATATTACAACCCTCAATCCCTCCGTATCACTGCCTGCCGTTGGGGGATGGTAGAAGAGCCGGAGCTCGATCAGGAGACACACCGTGGCTGTAACAACCAAAGACTGTATATAAGGATTGGCCATAGTCGTCGTGACGTCATCCATTGGTTTGTGGAATGTGGTTTTAAGATCTTGAGTTTGGAGTTTTTTAAACTGCCGCCATCTTGGATTTTGTCCGTATCCTTCTTGGTTTTTTTTGGACTGCAAAGGGCTGACGTACTCCAATCAAACCTTTCAATCGTCAGCGTTTTTACTGTTTAACAGCAACCACACAAAATACAATTACCTCAGCAGTCAATTCACATTTCTACTCTGTGAAAAGAATAAAAAGAAAAAGCCGGCAGGAGGGTGATCCAAACGAGTATTAAGTGCTCATGAATAACTGTCTGTGCCAACGGACAGATTACCAGATAATGTTTTTCGTGTACCAGCAGGGAGACGCTCGCTTTCACTGAGCACGGGGCTCTGCCTCGACAAAGTGCCTCCGCTTAGCTTTGAGGCAAAGTTTCCCCCGCCTTTCCCCGTTAAAAAAAAAAACCCTGTAAACCCTATTTAGCTGTTTTATTGAGATTAGCAGACAAATAACCCTCCACTGCTTTTTTCCTGCTTCTGTTGCTTAGAAACAGAAAGAAACTAATGGGACAAAACAATATGCATAAGACAAATGAAAACAGTCTCCATCACAACAATATAATAATAGTGTAACAAGCTCATGTGCAATTCACTGAAGCACAGACAGAGCGAGGGAATATAAAGTCAGATATTCAGATCAGCTTGTTTGCTTCTTTGATGCATTCACATTAGTTTTTACTACTGAGACTTGTGATCTTCATGAAAGAAAACGAATATTTTGAAAATCAAAAAGGAGACAGACGGGGAAAAGGAGGAAAAGCGACAAGGTTTTCTTTCCCATTAGAAGCTGTTGCTCGCATGAAACCTGGGTGTTTTTGCAAAAGTTGCCAGGTTGGCTTTCTGCAGGAAACTCAAAACATTGCAAATAAAAGCAGTTGTCCTTCAGCACAGTGCCGGTGACTAGTCCAGGCAGCTGCAAAACAGGAATCTGTTTTGATACAATTCTCAACCTTTACATATGTAAAAGTATATGCTGTTGAAGGCTCTTCAAAAAACAATAATTGGTTCTGGAGTCGGGATTTTTTCTTTCTTCACATTTTTGAAATGTTTCATAAGCAACTCGTGTTATCATATGTTTACATCTTTATGGATGACTGAACAGAATATACTTTTTAGGCTTTCACCTTTCCTTAAGATTCACCACCCATCCATCAATTAAGTGTCAATGTGTATCAATATCCAATCACAGCTTCTCTTTTCTTTTTCCTTCCCCTTTATCCATTAAACACCAAACCATAAATATTTATTTGTTGGTATTTTGTACAGATTTAGGTTGTCATTTACACAAAAATGAACACACTCCTTCATTATTAGTCATATTCACTATTCATTTAGTTTAGTGGATGGGCTGTTGTGTTTGTCTGGTCATGACCTGGATGATAATTTGATAAAGTAATGGATATTGTTCTTGATAATATTAGAAATCCATTGTTTAATGTGAATTAAGCCAATTTTAATGGTGATACTGTTCCATTTTCAATGAGCCATCACACACCTCCTCAGGTATAAGTCTATATCGGGGAAATGCCATAAAACAGTTTGTTATGCCTCAATAATACAACATGTGTTTTGTGAGAAACAACGAATCATGAAAAATCTGTATTTAAAACCACATAGTCCCTGATTTATTAAAAAAGTTAAGAAATTGTTAAATATGAGCAGAATGTTAATGTGACCTTTAGTGAAACAACTGACATTTAAATCAACATAATCATTAATTAGAATAGTCATTTTAATGAATAAATCTCCTGAAATGTTAAATATTGCTGAGAAAAACTAGTTATTATGGCATTATTGCAAACTGGTTTCAGCTGAGGTCCCATGTGGCAAAGTGCACTGTTAGCATAACCACAAACACCTACAAATGTTATGAAAATGGCGTTCATTTATAATACTTATTAATAGAAAAATCTAAAAATGTCAACAGATGTGTGAGGTGGAATATACTGGTGTTCCACAATGTCTTAAGTGAGAGATTTAGGCTATCATATCGGCAAATAGCTATTTCTGAAAATGATCATTTTCTTATTAGAATTGAATTGTTTCTAATCTGAAATTACACGCAGGCCGAGGGCAAGGTATTTAAAATAAACCAGAGCATATGTCGGCAATAATCATCACCATTCTACTCATATTCACCATCATAGCCATCACCGTCATCAGCTCCATTATCATCATTTCTCTATTTTTTTGTGTCAGCATACACCTACAGACTGCACTGTAGCCGGGCAGTGTGGCTGCTCAGTAATCACACTCTCAAATCTGCTCCCTCAGACTCTTCAGTCTCCGGGGATTAACGCTGACAGCTCTACAGGGAGTGGAGTAGATAAAACAGTGTGGTCCGGCTCACACAACTGATGCAGTTACATGCAGGGTCTGAACACACACAGCATTTACTTCTGTGGCAAAGTCAATTAATGTCAATGGAATCGCTGTGATAATGGATTTGCTCATGGGGCTGAAGTAAATCCGCACACCTTTTCTCAAATTGGTGAATCAATAGGGTTGGGTATAGCCTTAAAAAATTACATCGTCAGTACCAATATCAGTAGTCTTAAAGGGATACAGATGCAAACAAATAGTCATTTTTTTCTAGATCAGGGCACAAATAGGATCGATTGCAGGCACCCTTTGACTGGAGACGTTTCAATACTTCTTGGTACTGGATTATTTTGGCCTATACCTTAAAGGTATTGAGTAGCGTACTTTAACCCAACCCTATGATCCAAAAATGTTGGGTAGTGGACCGGTAGCAATCTGTCTTTGCGGTGCTAACCTTTGAGGGAAAAGGTTCAGAGAGTAGAAAATAGAGGAAAGCTATCGGGACTTTTTCGCTGCCAAACAAACACAGGTCTTTCATCCAGGAGACAGCTGTTCATGTCCTGTGCAAAACTAAAAGTAAATTTCGACATTTTGTCACATAATGACTCATTTGCCACACTAACTTCATGTGCTGACTGTCTGAATGCATTTCTGTTGTTGGTATTAAAGGGTTGATTCACTAAATAACAAAAAAAACTTGTATTCTCATTTACTTTTGGTGGTATACAGTCATGCAGATAGTTTCAGGTTCATAGGCTAAGATTGTGAGATATACTTTATATATACAAAATTGTGATCTTGGAGCAGCACAACCTAAATTCGAATTACCTCCATTTGATTGGGATGGAGATATACAAACTCAGAGGCAGGACATATAAAACCAAATCAAAGGAGATATATTTAATGCACATCACATGCAAGGCATCCGAAAAAGACCATAGAAGTGTACACAAATAAAAAAAGACCACAGTGTTTTGGGTTAATGTTCTGGTGTTAAAAATATATCATTGTAATTTGGGTGAACCGACCCTATAAATGGCAGAGTAACCATAATTCCTAAAATTCCATAAATCTATCACGTCATCTACGTCGGTTCCCTTTGGAGAGACGCTCGTCTTGAAAAAGTGGAACGGGCCACATTTAAATCACACAAAAATTAAGAATCCTGTCCTTGTCTGAACTTGTTCAACTTCATTCAACTTAACTTAATTATCCCCGTGAAGAGGTCCCGATTTCTGACAGACTTACTTTGTGCAGGAAATAAATGTGGTGGAGGATGTGCAGTTTAAAACCCCCGAGCAGTGGATGAATACTACCCACCTAGAATCACTTAACCTTGCGTATGCTAATGTGTCGGTGGGAAGCTGTGACACAAAAGACCAATTATATAGTCAACCTAAACCTTATGTGCTTAAATAATACTCTCTAAGCACCATCAGCTGACGAACAAATTGGATATATCACATTTTGGAAGTTAACATTTAATGTGTTATCTTTCTTCCTCGACATCAGCTCGGCTCTTTTATCGGTAATCAGATCTTTTATCTTCCGCGGAGCCAAAAATACCCCCAAAAAACTCATCTCTTTTCCGATATGGTGTCCTTTAGTTTCTGTGTGTTTTTTGCTGATAAAACCACTGTGATGTTTTCACCATGACTTTTAATCAGACGCACCTTCCAGCGAATGCAGCTTCCTCATTAGCATTCACTGCGTTCACCTCGGTGCACCGCTGGCTGCTCTCGTTCCCACTCGCAGCGCTGTCTTCTTCACTGTAGGATATGATACATAATGCATGTACTGCAATGACTCCCCTCTTGCTCCCTCTTTTTCCTTTCCCATCTCCCCATCCTGTGGTCCAATGAGAATAATGGGTTAAAGGATGCAATATTAACACAAAGAGAGAGATTTATTCCCTGCAAAGCCTACTGAGCTGAAGGCTTATATGAGCAGCAAACATAAGCAAATATATGAATTACCTTTACCTTTGGCAAATATGTTTTTATGTCAACATACTCTGTGGACTGCTGAGGATGAAGTGATAAAACATAATAATGGGCAAACACATCAGGTTAGTACAAGACTGATAAAATCATGTTTTTACTGCCAAACAAGCTAACAATGTCAAGACAAACATAAAGAGATTACAGGAAGTAGAACTGAGGAAAATAAAAGAACGTTGATGTAAAAGCTACATTTAATCTCACTTTCAGGTATTTGGCTTACTTTCAAAGGATCAATCAGTTTCTTTAAGCAACGTTAATTGACTTAATTTGGCCATTATTATATTAGGCAAACTTATCTGAAAGAAGAATCAGGTATTATAAAGGACGTTTTGGTTGCACTAGGTTTTGTTTTTAATCCTATATAAAGTGATTTAATAATCCTGGCTTGACCTTTCTTGTTTGCAACCTTCCTGATTGTCTGATGTCTGTTGCCCTATCAGACTTAGTAATTAAATTGGCGAGTGCAATGTTATCCGCTTATAGCAGTGGTCCAAACTGCTTGAATAAAACCCAATTGGTCTGGAATTATTCTCGAAATGGAAAATAGTAAAAGATCAATTGTACCTTGTTAGATGGGCGAACAACCAGAATGTATATTAAAGAAAAGGAATCCAACATGTCAATGGAAAATAAAGTGTTTATTGCAGTAGGGTAGCATTGTTGTGCATTGTTTTGACAGACACCATTAAGCCCTTTTTGTTCTCTTTTTAAATTTTTAGGATGCATATATTTCTATTTTTTATAATTTTTTACAATTTATTAATTTTACGTCTGTACTCAGTTAAAGGAATGGTTTGATGGAAGGAATAAAAACGTAACTGTTAATGTACGAATTGATTTGCAATTTGAAAACCAATATATATATATATATATACAGTACCAGTCAAAAGTTTGGACACACCTTCTCATTCAATGGTTTTTCTTTATTTGTATTTTTTTTTTTTCTACATTGTAGATTAATATTGAAGACATCCAAACTATGAAGGAACACATATGGAATTATGTGGTAAACAAACAAATGCTCAACAAACCAGAATATGTTTTATATTTTAGATTCTTCAAAGTAGTTGAATGAGAAGGTGTGTCCAAACTTTTGACTGGTACTGTATATATATATATATATATATATATATATAGTAAGAAAAAAAGATAAATTGTAGAAAAAAAATACTTTTAGGTCCTTAAATAACAAAAATCTCTCCTCCGCCTTTATTCAAATGAGCACAGAGGTGGAAATTGTATCAACTTCATCCCAATGGGAGTCCGAGAGCAGTTTTCGATTGACAGCTGCTTTTAGAAAAACATCCCAGATCCAGATTGGGCCTGTTCTTTCAAAGAGGAACTGATGTTCACCATCTGCGTGTCCACAATTATCTGTGATGTAGTTTTTGAGCAGAAAGATGGATGCAAATGCATGAAAGAAAGTCTTCAGAAATGTGGGGGGTGAAGATGGAGAAAGTGTGGACTGGAGGAAGAGGAGTCATGCTGGATCACATTGGACACATTTTAAGTGAAGCAGATTTGCCTTTTTCAATGTCATCTCAATTTAGTGGTGGGTTATATCTACAAATACTTAGTCAATGTGACTCACATGTGACCTCAATGATCTCCATGTGTGAAAAAACCAACACAAAATGTACTGGACTCCTCGATGTCAAGAGGCCAGAAAAAAGCCCCTTGGATAAATGTCTTAAAAAACAAAACAGCAAATCCAGTTGTATCGGTACTTCTAAGTGTGCCTTTCTTTATAAATCTAATGATTTTGAGGATTTCTTTGCGCTGCACAGATGCATCATATTTATCTGTCCAACACTCTTCACAGTTTTTAAATAAACACATTCAGGAGTCTGAGCAGAAGACGGGCAGACGGTACATTCGTTTGTGTTGGACCAGTAAACATTGGCCCAGCTTGTTTCACCAAAAAAGAATAGCAGTAAGAATGTGGCTTTGAGTGTTTCCTCTGAAACAGTTGCCGACTGTTTGCTTTCAGCGAGTGATTGACAATAGCTAATGCCATTGTATTAGTTGCCTAGCAACAGTAAAAAGACGCTGCCAGTGCCACTGCCTGTGCAGACGTCTTCAAAACAAAGGCAGGTTGATGCTTATCTGCACATTCCTTCGTCTTCTTCCCGTCCTTCCACACAGGACATCTTGTAGGTGGCAACAAATTCCCTTCAGATTAGAACATCCATTACACCCCTTTATTTATTCACCCTCTTTCTCTTTCTCTGTGTTTCTCTCTCAGTTACCCAGCCTCCACGGTGCTTCTCTCTAAATAAACCTCATCAATCTACTGCAACAACAAAGTCTCCACAGTCTTCAGAGTCGGTCCACATCATGCTCTGCTGCTCCTCAGACACCGTTCAGCTCCAGGCTAGCGGTGAGGATTCAGACACTGTTAAGGCCGGCGAAAACGTTTCTCTGACAGATGACAGAGAGCATGTTTCAGGCCAAGAACCTTCAATTCAAGACCCTAGCCTGTGTGTCTTAAAAAAGGACCTTGTGCCAGAGGATGCTGCCGATGGTTGCAATACAGATCTCACATTGGACGAGTACAGAAAAGCAAAAGCATTGGATGTTTGTGGTTTCTATAAACCATGAACACAACCTTCCCTCCCGTTTCAACCGGGTAATTTCAGTTGCGTAAACTAGAGCAAGCTTTAGAGTTTGATAATTAGAAAACAATCATTAGAATAAAATGTATATTCTTAGCTGTCAGAAGCTATTGTCCATTAAAAACAGCTCTACATCTTCTTAAAATCTGAAGTAATACAAGAAAATGAAGAAGACATCTTCACCAATTTGACAAACGCTGCATATATAAACAACACATCCAAAACCCAAACACTGTGTTTGAAGCTGTCACTGTGTCATTGTACACAGTGACATAAGATTACATGCTATAAAATCCTGAATTAAAGTTCTAAAGGGCACGGGGCAAGTTCCTTTAGGGTTCATCCAACTCCACTTAAACTGCACAAAGTAGATGAAAGTAAGAGGCAAAGGGGTTGCCTTTAGTCCAATAATTAATCATAGGTGTGATTTGGGCGTAATATTAATCAATCAAGCAAATCACATTGTCATATCTTCTATCAGGTGTGCCTGCCTCTGGCCCATTGCTATTTAAATGGTGGAAGCAAGATTTTCTGCAGTGAAAATCTATTTTTTGAAAGGCTAAATGCCAACAAATATGGAATGAAGCTCAACATTTTGTTGGATACATTTTTTTTGTAAATTTGGAAATGATAATATACTTTTTTCTTTCTAAAGATTTGGACTTTTGGGCTTTATAAAGCGTTAGAGTTAGAGATATTTTAAATGTTTGGATAACATAATTTGTGACAAACCTAGGCAGCCAACCACTGGAGCCAACCAATCATTCTTCAAATAATATAATACTAATAATATCACTGTAGCCCGATCTTTATCTGCAACTGTGCAGAATATTGAATTTAATGAGAATGAATAAACATGCAAAAACAAACAGCATTCAAATGTTGAACTTCAACTTTATGAGTGAAGCTTCAAAGCTTTTAAGTATTTGGTACAGACCTAGAATTCTATATTGTGCTTACTGATTCTGAGGGCTCTACGTACTCTATTTGTCGCTGCCCGTTGACAGAGGGGGGCTTGACCTCTATCCTATCAACAGCTCCATTAGAAAGCATAGAAGCAAATTCACAGATAACCCATTTAGCGCCATTGACTATACACCAGGTTTTTGTTGGTCAAAGGGGCAAAGGCACTCTACTGCCTCAAGAAAGCAATGCACCAACAACGCACCTGACCACCACACCTCATGTAAAAATGTAAAAAAAAAAAATTGAAACTAGCAATGACAGTTGTGTTGCACTATGCACTGCTTTGTGGTGGGTGTCAGCTATAACCCAAAATGATAGATGTGACATGTGGGCTGCTATATTTAGTAAGAGGAGGCTGAACATCAAATAAACAACATATAATGTATCTGTTTTTGTGATTTTATGAGTTTGTGAA
This sequence comes from Anoplopoma fimbria, assembly GCF_027596085.1. NCBI lineage: Eukaryota > Metazoa > Chordata > Actinopteri > Perciformes > Anoplopomatidae > Anoplopoma > Anoplopoma fimbria. The sequence continues at coordinate 5,212,746 of NC_072472.1, read as the reverse complement.
GTCATATTTACAGTTGAAACTACATCTGGAAAGCTCGGAAACCATCCAATTTCTCTGATAATTGAGAAGCAATTATTCTGTGATATAAAATAGTGTTTTTCTTTATTTCAATGATGGAGTCACTGTGAATGCCGCTAATGGAAGCTGCACTTCCCACTCATGCATCCTTACTATTTGAAAATGGCTTCTGTGATACTCATTAGCACGCATTTCATGCAGGAAGGAAAGAGAGAGAGAGGGAGGGGTGGAGAACACAAACAAAGACTGAGTAAATGGGCAGATTGGAGGCAGAATAGTTTAGTAAATGAGCTGACAATGAGAGTTTCACCCATCAGCTGAACCAGGCATCCAGCCTCCCAGGGATCCTGCTGTGTGAAGCTGTTCACAGAAGAAATTAATGTCAAAGTAATTATGCGAAGTGCTTAAAAAAAAGTAAGAGGATGTGAAGATTATGCATTTCTCGTCTTTTTTTTTCTTTTTCTAAGGAACCGAAACAGATTTAATTCATAACGAGATAACAAAAGGTATTCTGTGTCCACTATGGATTCTGCTGAGGGATAAATTAGTTTTTTAGGAGGTGCCATGTTTCAAACTGTTAGTATTTTTCCACACAGTCTCTTGGCAGTTTGTGAAATTATCACAAAATGCAATCTATTGGTTTTGAGCACGTGGACATGAATTATCTTTTTTTGTGTCGGTTTGCACAACTTCTGTTTCCTGACGACATTGCGCAACAAAAAGACACCAGACTTGTGGCTGAAAGTCATGGGTTTGTTGGACACATCCACCTCCCCTCCTGCCCAACTTAAGGGGTCTTTGTCTATATTCAATACTTCAGCACTAGCTCTGACCTTTGCATAGTCACATGGATCCGTATTATTTGTGTGTCCACCATGAAAAAGCATCCAAATTTACTTTCCATTGGTGTTTTTTTTGTGCTGTCCCAAAAAAAAAAACGGCAGTAAATTTGTGTCCATGAGTGCAAAACCAATAGATTATTATTTCACAACCTGCCATGATACTGGGCTACAATATTCTTACATAAACCATACAAAACAAAGTATGTTTTATTAGTATTTTTTTTTAGACAAATATTACAGTACACTAATAATAAAATATTGTATGTACACTGAAAAATGTCCTTGTTCTTTACTCTACTCTTCTAATTGCATCTGCATACGTCTTTGTAAATGTGATGTGTTGCTGCATCATCAATTATAAACAGTTTAGCTTATTGTCTTTGGCTTTATTGAACTGATTTGGTCTCAATTAAGCCCTAACTCTTTTAGGCTCCACCCCAATTCTTTTCGACTCATGAAATTGGAATAACAACGTACTAAAATGATTTTGCGTAAATATGAAAGTCTTGAGAGTTTGTGCTCCATCCTACATGTTGCCGATCTGAGCTTCCCTAAGGATCGTCACGTCAAGGGGGATGGATGGAGGGCAGTATAGCGTGTTTTTGCAGAATTATCTGTCTGATACAAATAATTCAAATTAGGTGTCCATTCAATTAATATCCTCTAGGGACTTCCACTAACAGGTTACGCTTTGCACGCCTCTGTACAGTTTATGCAGAGTAAAAACAGACACACACAAACAGCCCACACAGTCACATCTGTATTAGATAAGGAGCTATGGTGGACGACTGGTCATAATTTCACTGCAGCAGGCGGAGTATCTTCTGAGGTTAAAGTGTAGACTGCTCAGGGCGACTTCAATCTGCCCCAGTGCTTCTGGGGAGCAGGAAGCCTCGCCTCTGCCCAATCTAATCTTCAATTTAATCCACGACCCGACTGCTTTCCCAGCACCAGCGTCTGCACCCACCGCTTGATCGGTTCAGCAGCAGAAAAAAAACCCACAGAAATGGTCAAAGAGGCTATATTTGTCACTTAGTGCCCGACGGAGCAATGCTTTTAAATTCAGGCTGCCTGAAACTCTGACGGTTTCGTCTCACTTAATATCAAATCCCAGTGGAGAGGGAGGCCACACACTCGTGTTTGGCGAGGGAGGAGGTTAGCAAAACCAGGGATACTTTATTTTTGGCTCTGGTGCTGTATGTTTGAAGATAAACACAAGTCGGTCGTCAGCATCTGAGATTAAAACCTTTAAAACTTTTAAGATTAAAAGTTTTAAAGTATTATTAAGAAAAATATACGATTTTATAACAAGCCGTAAATATCAGCTTGAATATTTACCTTCACAGTCAGTTAATTGGCTAAAGTATGCAAAATCACCAATATAGTTCTCATTCTGTAAATCATGCTGGACCTTCAGGTGGCTCGATTTCTATAAACTCACAACCAGAAACAGAATATGTGCCTGAACCTGTCCAACACCTTATCACTACAAACTCGTCAAATATTGACGCTTGGTCAGTGGCCCCTAAGTCTCAAACTATGATGTGCTAAGCAGCCCTCTAGCTACGTAGCGCTAGAGGGCTAGCGTCAGGGCCGGTGTGTCAGTTTACAGTCGTTACGTGCACAGTGTCTTCACAAAAAAAACTTCCATCTTCACAGTAAGTTAGGTTTAGGCAACAAAACCACTTAGGTAGGTTTGGGAAAAGAGCATGGTTGATGTTTACTTTACTGAAAAACGTGCTCGTAACTTGCGTGTGAAACAAACAGCGGTCTACCTGATGAAAGTCCTGTGTTTGTTTGACCCAACCATATCCCCTCTGCCCTGAGTGGACTATCTCTCTCGTTATACCGCGCTATTCCCCTGACCGTCTAGTAATGACTTGGGTTGGTTTGCATTGGAGACAATTGAAAGCCAACCATCGGTATTTGGGAGAGACTGGATTGTCCTCTCATCGACCATGGGAATAGTTTAACAACCAGAACTCTAACTTTACTTTAAAATGAAGAATTAGATTACTGGGGAAAGTTTAAATTGCATTTTATGTGAAAAGAAAACACTCATATTCAGTAAGGTCATGTATTATCAGCAGATTAAAGCATATAAAAGGTTCAAATTTCAAAGTGAGGACAGGCAACAAATGACTTAATTTACATTGGAGAGCTGCTGAAGTGACCTTAACATGAGCCAAGACTTCATTTAGAAAAACAGCTCAAGTTTTATAAGTGTGTACAATGGTTTTAAATAGATAGACCTTGAAACTTTAATGGATTAGTCTCACTTATCACGCTGTCTGCCTGCTCTACTTACCAAGATACATGTTTATCTTTAAAAAAGGACAGGAAGTTAGCAAGCTCAGGGTAAATATTTTTTTTGTGTGGCGCCTGGGCTTTATGGTGATATTCAAGGTGAGGGGAAAATTGAAATTTTAATGAATTAGTTCCACTTGTGCATTATAGCGGTTTATGCACATAGATGGGCCATGCGGGGCTTATCGAGACGATGATAAATCATATGGTGGGAAGACATTCAAGGTGAAGGCAGAACTGTTGTCCTCTGAGGAGAAAGTAAGAGGCTGAAACTTTGCTTTTAAAACCTCAGACCATCTGATGCGCCGACACTCAGCAGTGAACAGACTCCCGATGAAACACCTGCAAGAGAAACTCAGACTCACAAAGGGATTGAATATATGGATGAAACAACAAAGCCCACTTTAGTTTAAGTTGTGTGTTTTGTATTGGCAGCTTCTACCTCGTAAGCAGAAAGCACTACAAAGTGGGAGCTGAGCAACAAATGTAATCGGTAAGAAGATGAGACTGCTTTTAAAACCCAACGCTGTCTCACAAAGGAAAGAAAACAGCACAGCAAGGCAGCTACAGCTCCTCAGGGAGTTATGGACAGGAAGTAAACAGCAGTGAGTTGTAGCTGTCAGGCAAAATGAAGGTCAGCCTCACTTTGCCTTTATGTGTCCATCACCTAAATGCACATTTTTATACAACAGTTAACGTCAGACAGAAAATAGTGTGCAGTCAATTCTCTGTTCCAGTGACTTGAAGGTTCATTCCATTAAAGCTGAGATCCATACACTTTTATACGGTGGAAACTTTCTAAACAATGTTTTTAGTGCGTCGGGGCTGCAGTGAACAGCTTTACAGACTCGACCTGCTAAATGCTGAATGATGAGGTTTAAGTAGCCTTGATCAATTTTTGGCCACTAAAGTGCAAAGCACCGTAATGGGATGAACAGCCGACACAAATCACTGGCTGAGAACGTCCTTTTGGCTAATGTGTTCGATTTTTTGTTTGTTTTACTTACAGCCTTAACCACCTGAAAAAAGACCACCATTAACTGTGATTTTGAGTCCTATTTTTGTCGAATTTAAGGTCTTACATTCTTCCCCTTTTAGGTCTGGTTTGGTGCGTCACCAACTCCTAAGGAAAAACTACTTGTTAGGCTAGCCAAAGATTGTGAAATTAAGTTGCATGTTCAAGTTTGCCTGGTGTAAAAAGTCAAATAGGTTGGATGCCAATAGACACTCTGCTGTTTGCTGCTGGGTAGATTATGTACAGTGGGTTATTCAAGACCTGTTGGATAAGAAGAGTTGACTACTTGGGCTGGAATTGGTTTGAGAGCGCTGAGTCTAAAGCAATAAATGTGTGGGAACACCAAAGGCGAAGGACCAACAGCTCCCCATTTTATTATAGTATAAGGCGCTAGCATCACTAATATATGGATATATTCATATATGGTTTGAATGTTTTTGTTGTGTAATTAATGAACTAATTTGGAATTCCCTAGTAAATACAGCTAAAAGTCTTAATCATCAATTACTCAGTAAGTTTTTCTTTTATGGTAAATTGTTATCATCTTCTATATAGTTCTTAATTCAGAGTTACTCAGGTACTATTTTTGATGAATTATTAATTATCGTTGCTGATTCTTCTTCACTCCTCCCTCAGTAACTACTCACAATGTTGTGTACTGTTGTAAAGGGTTACCACATGTTTAATGACCACGTTCTTTGAATTGAATTGAATGAACTGACCTGGTTTTGTACCAATAAACAGTGGCTGTCCGTTCTGTTCCAGGTGAATTTCCTTACCTGAACTGCCGTCTCTGAATCAAATGAATCACATTCTGTTCAGCTGTGTGTTCTGTGGTAAGCTTTCTGTCCATTTTCAGGGACACTGTGAAGCTGAAAACCTGTTAAGATCCTTTGTGATACCAAGAAAATGTAACCTATGGAGAAGAATAAATTCGTGACGGGGGGAATTTCACCAGTGGATATTACAATGATAGCATGCAGAGCAGGTTCGGCGCACAATAAAAGCATGGAAGCATTAAACTGCGATGTCAACAATAGGTGCTTTACATTCAAAAATATTGGGGTTTTTTTTCTCAGGAACGAAAAACATAATACAAAGTAAATAAGTGTGTTAAAAGGCTGCATGTGCGTCATCAGGCAGAAAAAAATATTAAATATAGCTGCTAGCCCCCAGAGGCTTATCCATCGCCAGAAAGATAGTCAATGGGTGCCGAGTTGATACAATGGCTACCGCTGATAACGCCGTCCCTTGACCCACAGTGGCGTGACCGAGTTAAAACTTTTAGCTCTGTCAAAACTGTTGCCTTTGCAGTCGCTGTTCCCTCTGTCAGCACTGTTGGCTGATTAACCACCAGGTCAAACATCTTAGTGTTCAGAGTCGTGTGCAGGCAGGCTGTAAGGGTTGGCCCTGAAGCAGTAGTGGGCCAGTCACATGTCACATTAAATCAAAGAACACATGCGGGGATTGGCTGCAAGTAAAACCATACAGATATTCTTTTTTTTCTAGATCGGGGCACAAAAGGGACTGATGAAGACATTATTTGACTGGAGAAGTTTCATCATGCATGATACTGTGTTATTTCCGACGTTACATTAAAAGTATCGAGCCCTTGGTATCAGTATCGAGTACCTAGCCGTGAAGCTGATTTGGTTTTACACAAGACAGGAACAGTGGTCTCCTGGGTGAAAGTCCTGTGTTTTTTGCTCTTTATCCTACGCCCGTTGCTCTGACCATCTCATAATAATGCAGATGGGCTAGTGTGTTTCATTCTGATGGGTGCACCGAGGGGAAACGACCAAGCAAAAGTATTGGAGTTGGGAGTGAGAAAGCGCCATGAGTGCTGTTTTTCTAAATCCTAGCAGGGTTTTTTGGGGGGGCCTTTTCCAAATAAATGCCTAAAAATAAATATACCAAAAGATAGTCTTGTTATTCTTGACAAAAGCAAGTGTTTTCCCATCTGGTTTAGGTTCCAAATCAAGCAGCGCAGCACAATGTTCTCCACGTCAACACTAACAACGAGTTCACAGAGGAAATGCAGCAAAGCAACAAAGCCCTTTTTTCTCAAACAATTACAGGTACATGGTTCCATATCAGTGCATTACTGGACTGTGTTTTCAATACCCTACCAAAAGAACATAAAAAAGAAAAATCTTCTCAGCACTCTGAAACTGTTAATCCGTGGAGATCTGTGCTGCCTAACACCTCTCCTTCCTTTTTCTCTTTTCTTACCTTTCCTCTTTTCCCCTCTTTTCATTCCCTCTGTCTCTGCAGTTACAGCGGGTTGGGATGTGTCTCTCTCTGCTCTCAGAGCCCCTCTGGTGCCCAGTTATCAGTCATTTATTCTCTAATCTCTCCATCCAGCAGCAGCAGCCATGGTCTGGCTCCATATGGCAGAGAGCTGTGGTGGCAGCTGGCCCTTTATCACAGCACAGAACCCGGCCAGGTTACACAGCCACAAACTCTCAGTGAAAACACCAACATGCTGGAGGAAGAGGAAGCAGTGAGACACACTAATGTACACAAACACACACGTAAAAGTATGTAACACATTTTGACAGTTTGAAAATCTACCGCAAAAGAGTCAACAAGCATCCTGGTAACAATACACATCAAGTCAGAGGGCAAATTGGAAAATAGTCCAGGAGATGTGTGAGCCCAACGCCAGCTGCTCATCAGGGTTGCTGCAATTTTTTGCAATTGCTAAAACAGAATCTCTGAAACTTGGGCCTTCTTTATCAAAACGCTATACACACAAAAAACTATGTGTATAACATAAATTATACACAAATTATAAATCTTACATCTCTCGCAAAAGTCAACACTTAATTGAAAACTCCATAAACTCTTCTAAAAATAGTAGTTTTGCATCCACATTTTTCCACACAAACGCCAAATGAATAGTTATTTCCACATGATAACTGCACACTGATGTGCTAAGTATTAAACACTATTCTCTAGATGTTTTCCTTTCTAACATGCTGTGAATATGGCCACAAATGTGTTTATTCTCACTGCTCAGACACTCATAAGAGAATCAGACACAATGACTTTAATGGAAGATGACATGAACATAGTTACTGTACTGTATATATAATACAGTATATTACAAATACAGTCCTCAAGCTCTCCTAAATTGTCTTATATTGATGTGCACACCAAAGAGTAAACCTGAATCCTGTTTGTAGAGTTGAAACTCTGATTTCCAAGTGATCTAATGGGTTACAGTTGCTTTGTCAGGTGCATTCTGGATGCAGGTTATTGAGATTTGATTGAGGTATTTCAATGCACAGTGTTTAGCAAACAACCCACACAGGCTTTAGGTTTTTTAAGCAGGTGTCTAACGATAACCGTGTGTGTGTGTTTATAATTGTTTAAGAATTTCAAACTTAGTGTAAAACCTCCTTTTTACTTTGAGTACAGTTTCTGAAATATGCTTACTGAAACAAAAGACTTGCCCTTTGACTTAGATTTTCTTCTCAATGTGAGGATTTAAAATCCTTTTCATAATCAGTTCAAACAAAGTTGAACCTGTGGAATATGGGGTGAATATTTGTAAAAAAAAAACATCAAATATCTCAACAACTATTTGATGGACAGCCATGACATTTGGTGCAGACATTTAATCCCTCTCACATGGAATCTCAATAATGTTGGTGATCTTCTGACTTTCCATCTAGCGCCATTACAAACTGTAAAACGGATGAAACTGACTTTTCCTGTGTTTAAATTATCCACATTTTCTGATTTCAATGAAGCTTGAATAACATAAAAGACCTGTAGTTGAATAGTTACCCTGCTTTCTCTGATGTGAAGGTCTGCAAGACGACTTGCACATTGCTCACGTAAACCAGACAATATGTCTGAAGTCTTTACAACACACTTCCTGCTGAAACAAGCTTTGGCTTAAAAACCCCTATGTGAACTGACATCGTAGGCAGGAAGACGCCCACACAACCACACTTATTCGTTTCATCTCTGAAACAACTTTATTTTATGAAGCTCACAGAGAACACATTAGTATTCCATCAATGAAGATAAACTGATGAAAATGGCATTATTACTTTAGATTATGACCTCATTTGAGGTTAGATACAGACAACACTTGTCTGAGTCATTTAATTCGGTCTTTCTAACAGGCTCTCTTTCACACACAAATGCACACACATTTTCTCTTTAGAGGGCCCACCATGCCTCCATTGTGCAGTCAAATCCCTTCTAGTCAAGCATCAGCAGCCATTGTGTTTGTGTCCTGTTGTCTGAGTGGAAGACTGATTGAATGAGCATTACAGCAGTGAAAGGGACAGGACCCTGATGACAATCACCACCGTTGGTCTATGATAATAATAATGAGGCATAATGGACAGTTAGTCTCATGGAGCCTGCTGTTTTTCCACACCTGGCCAGCAGCTGTAAGGGACAAAGACCCCAAACCCCCAATGGAAAACACAGAATCCATTAAAGCTTGTCCCCGATCTGGACCTCAGCTAAACAGGCTGCCAGACTGACCTGAGCCAAGTCCGCCCATAAATAACGGGGGGAATGCACCGACAATACCTGATCCCTCATCTCCATGGAGTTGCATAACAATCAGTGCATGCAGTGATTAAGAGAGAGCAGCCGTTCCTAATTCCAAATTGTCACATAAGGACAGGTCAGGATCCTCTTGGCGTCACTTTTTAAGGCACTGGGTACTCCTTGGCGTCACAAAAGCATTTGGTCAGGATAAGTAAAAGCATGGTTTGGGTTGAAGTGTGTATTATTACAAAGGCTAGTTCTGCAGGCTACTTAGGTTGCAAGTTAAGTTAAGGTAATGGTGGCTCAGGCTCTTTTATCTGCTTTACATCCTCCTGGATCCATCTTTTTCAAATATGTTCCCCTTATATGTATCATGTTTTGTCGTATAGATTGTCTTTGTTGTCATCTTATTGAGTCATTACTTTATACTCACAACATCTATACCACATCTGTCTGTGCTAGTAAATGGGTTTTTCCATTTTTTTCCCCTTCATTTTTTTTTTCTGCTGATTTTTCCTTATGTCTTATGCTGCACAGATGTTAAAGCTGCCTCTGGCAAATTTGTAATATTGGGTTATAAATAAACTTGACTTGACTTGACTGTGCAATGAAAACTTCCTACATAGAGACGAGGGACATAAGTTTCATGAAGCCATACCGGAGGAACCAACCACTTTTTCTAAAGTTTCCCCATAAGGTTCGACAGTTTCTTGAAAAGTTCTAAGAAAGACCATATCAGCGCTTGAACACAAACAAACTATCAATATTGTTTTGTATTTCCTTTTTAAAACACACATCAGACCAGAAATACGATTTCTACATTCCCGTCTAGAGGCTAACAGTACACCTCCTCTCGTGTTGAAACCCCAGAATGAGATTTCCGGAGGAGCCATAGATAATAAGAGTTATGAATAAGTAAGAGGTTTCGCCACCAAACGCTGCACTTCAATTTAGGTGGAAACGAGCTTCTCAAGACTCCACAGCACAACAGAGGATTGCATCTTTGAAAATGTTACTACTTTGTGACAAAAGCATCCCACTCTGAGAATCACTTCAATGCCCCTGCCACAGAGAGTTCCATTTGCAACAATCATTTTGTCGGAACAGGTGTCCCATTTTCAAACGTTGAATATCTGGCTGTGAAATGAAGCTTTTCAGAGGAGAAATTCTCCTTTTTGCTGTGATTTACGCTTCAATGTCAAACAGTTGCAGCAGCTATGTGATTACTGCTTCCGCATCCACAAGCTACAAAGGGATTTTGTTCCCCCTCAGCTTTTTACACCTGGATACCAAAATAATAGCAAAAAAAAAGACATACTATATGTATGAAAAATGTCTTATTCATGAACTCTCTGTATTCAAATAGCACACACTCTGATGTTTAACGCACGTTTCTGTGCAAATGAGTATCATAGGTGTGAAGACAAGGTGAAACTTTTGATTAGACTGAAATTCAGAGTTAGAAATAAGGCTTCTACGCCTTGGTTTGCTGCTTTGAGAAAAACAGCATGAAGAATAGGAATACTTTGAAGGATTCTTTTCCACTTCAACGCTCTGTTGGTAGAAATTAGGTTATTTTAAGACCATCACCTCAGTCACCCACTCCACTCTCACCACCTGTCTCACTGATATAAAATCATGGATGCAACAGAACTGTCTCAAACTCAACTGCAATAAATCTGAAATACTCATCATCGGCCCTAACTCCCTCACCCGCTCAGCCCAGACCTTCTCTCTCAACATTGATGGCTCCATCGTCACCCCCTCCACCCAGGTCCGCAACCTCGGAATCATCCTCGACCCCACCCTCTCTTTCCTACCCCACGCCAACCACATCACCAAAACTGCCTTCTTTCACCTCAGGAACATTGCACGCCTCCGGCCCTCCCTGTCCTCTGCCACCACCGAAATTCTCATCCATGCCCTCATAACCTCCAGACTCGACTACTGCGACAGCATCCTCTATGGCTCTCCCAACAAAATCCTCAATAAACTCCAATATGTTCAGAACTCTGCCGCTCGACTGCTCACCTCCACCCGCCGCTACGAACACATCACCCCGGTCCTGCGCCACCTCCACTGGCTCCCGGTCAAATGCAGGATAGACTTTAAAATATTACTCACCACCTACAAAGCCCTAAACAACCTGGCCCCTCCCTACCTTTCAGACCTCCTCCCCCTCCACGCCCCAACCCGTTGCCTCAGGTCCGCCGGCGCAAACTCTCTGAAGACCATCAGGACCACCTGGGGTGACAGGGCCTTCTCAGTTGCTGCACCCTCCCTCTGGAACGCCCTCCCCATCCACATCCGTCAGGCTCCCACCCTATCATCATTCAAACAAGCCCTCAAAACCCACCTCTTCAAACTCGCCTTCACCTGCTAACCCCTGCTCCCCTTCCCTCCCTACCCTCCACTACATGACTCATTCCGCACAGCTTCTCCAGTTTTCTTTTTTTTTTTTAAATGTTCTGTTTGTTTGTTTTGTTTGCTCCTTTGTGTTCTTTTTTTGTTTTGTTTGTCTTCGCCCTATGTAAAGCGTCTTTGGGTATCTAGAAAAGCGCTATATAAAATTAAAGTATTATTATTATTATTATTATTTTGTCAAAGTACTTTGACTCTTAAAAGTTTCTTCTGTTTCTCTCCTATGTCTGTTACTTACTTCTTTGAAGTCCAAGTCCATATATACTTTATTGCATGAATTGATAAAAGCCATGGTTGCCAACAAATAGAAAAGTATAACATTTGAAAGATAACAAGAAAAAGACTATATTTTTCTCAGATTAAACCAGCAGTATTCATCCTGTTGTCTGCTCCATGTTTCCCTGCCACCTTAATAACTCTCTTGTTGTTGCAGATCCAGCCTCTCCCTCCTCAGCTGCAGAAGCCTATTTTCCCCATTTCCATCACCTGAACTTCCCCTCCCGTTTAATTACCTTTTTCCCATTTACCTAATCACCTTGCAGTATATATACCAGCCCATCTCAACTTGTTCCCTGATATGTTGCCAATGTTCCTATGTGCCTCGGTTACCAACCACCTGTATTGAAACCTGGAACCTGGAACCTGGAACCTGGAACCTGGAACCTGGAACCTGGAACATGGATCTGTCTGCAAGCCTGTGTATCTCACTTTGTTTATAAATCACTGAACTCTCTGTCTCTCTGGACTGGGGGACATTTGGGTCCTTCCACTGCTGCTGCCACCCACCTTCTTGACAGGAAAAAAAAGTGAATTCTGATCAATAAAAAAGAAAAAATCCCCGTTTGTATGCACATATGGGAATTAACATAAAAACGCTTCAGCACAAAGTGTAAGCAGAAATATTGATATGAATGTTTGCAGAAGGTTTCTTAAGACAGTTGCTTATCGAAGACACAACACAGATAACAACTAAATTGTTTATCGTGCAACAAACGCACTTCATTTGCACAAATGGTAATTGTTTCCTTGCACCTATGCACTTTCGCTCACACTTAGAGCTCCTTTTTCTTAGCATTCACAATTTGTTCATATCTTTTTTAGCTAATTGATTGTTGTATTGTTATGTGTGTGCTGGCATTGAATATCTGTGCTCTGCTGAAAGCCAAATTTGCGCCCTGTGGGACAATAAAGAATGGAACTGAGTTTTGGAAACATGGTATCCATCTGTTTAGTAAATCTGGAAACCTTGGTTTGAAGTTAAAAAATGAATTAAAAAATCCACCTCACTGGGTTCAGTATTCAGCCGTGGTGGCTGCTGCTTGATGTCGCAATAACGGATGAGGATGTAAACCTTTATATTGGAGCATATGCACACGTCAGCTCTTATCATTGTTAGTTTAGTTGTTATCTGTGTTGTGTCACGGTGCGTGAGGTGCATGATGCTGCACCAACTGATCAGACCTATTAACATGCAGGTTGAGTCCCGTGTCCCTTTTTAGATTCAGTGTCTTAATTTAACCTTCTTGAATTACTCTTCTTTGTACGAAAAAAGCGCCTCACTTTCAAACACTTTAAAATGTAATCGTTGCACTTGTTTAAAAGACAGGCAGGTGCAGCTGGGAGGATGAGGATGAGTGCCAGCGTGACCTCTCCTCACTCACTCCTCTTCTTCATCATCTGCTCCTAAACACATTCACGCTTATCCATCTTTTTAACCCGGCACACTCTTCTCTGCAGCTTTGCCCCTTTTCCTCATTCTCTCTCTCTCTCTCTCTCTCTCTCTCTCTCTCTTGCTGTGTCTCTGCATCAGGCATGATTAATCGCCCACAGACGGCTGTTTACACAGTCTGATGGTTTGAACAGAAGGAGGTGTCTCTGAGGCAAAAGTCAAACTCCCTGCCTCAGCAGAAACAGAAAAGATAAGAGGAGATGAGAGGGAAGAGTCTAAGTGTCCTGGAGTGGGAAAGTTTAGTTCTGCGTTTTGGAATTGTCAATTGAATTTAATTGGCTTTAATTTCCTCACTTAGGTTCTTCTTCAGTACTTCTTAAGAGCAAAATAAACTTTTTTGTAGTAGATTGCATAGGCTCCACCCTCTGAGAGCCGTAGCTATTGGGTTCAATCCTGCGTTGTGCATATGCTGCTGTGAAGGCCTCCCTAACATCCACACTGTTCCACATAGAACAGACGTTCAATAGGGAGGAATTGCTCCCCTACCGTGTCCCCATCTATATTTTAAGCCTATGCTGAAGCCATTACATCCTGCCAGAAAGGCTATTGATACATTTTCAAACGAGTCAGTCCACAAAACACCTTTCGTGTGTTCTCTGGAACCACAGTGGGATTTACCGCTCATGCTGCTCTTGTGGATCTGACTTTTGAACCGATAGCCCAAATCCCCTCCCCAGACAGCGCTCCTCCTAGCCCCAGCATTGGCTAAAAGAGTGAGTGACGTATGCACGCTGTCTGTCTCGCCCTCCTGTCATTCTATTTGAGAGGACGGAAGCGCTGCAACTTGACAGCCAAATGCCTCAATTACACCTGAAGTCTTATCAAACTCCTTTCAGTCCAGAATCTTTTCTCTTGAAGGGTTTTTCTCTTGACCTCATCTGGGGGAGGCAGAAGAAATGAAGAATAACTCAACAACACTTTAACTCTTGTTTATACATTTTGTTCATATTTTTTTCATATTTACAACTATCATTGAATATGTTGTCCAAAGCTATTTTCACCTTTGTAACCTCAAAATCCACATTTGACCAAACAAGGTGACAAATCTGTAAAATGATGTTGAATTATGTTGTCTGCAAATTCTAGTCTGAATGCTGCTTCAAAGTGCTCTCTCACGATAAATGGACATTATGCTGGAAAAATGAATCTTTTCATTTCTATTTTGCTCGAATATAATAGGGAAATAAAAATGACGCATTTATATTTTCAGATATTTAGAGCGAATAAAATCCAATCAGACTTTTCCAAAACACCATGTGGAACTCAAATGCACCCTCAAATTAGATTAATTATGACCAAGGAAAGTTCTCTATGTGTTCTCAATGGCAGACATATTTTAACATTTAACAGCTTTTTATGAATCTTGTCAATGGAAATGCATGAATGAAAACTAATTAGCAGTTATTATTCAATCTGTTTGGCACTCTCAATGTTCTCCTCCTGTTGTCCAGAGCTGTTGTCACTTCAATATATGAAATAAACATTTCGGAAGATTTCTTAAAAGATTCAAGAAGTTTAAACATATATAAACAATTTAAACATTACCTTTAATCTCTGTTTGTGGTTTCTCTCTGCAATTCAGCGATTATTAATGTATGATTTATTTTCTGTGGTTTGCCTTTTACTCTATCCGATCTCCGGCATTAATATGCTAAGTGTTGATATGTTTGTGCTCTCTCGCTGACTTGGTCTTAAAATCACACAGCATGAGAGAGAATTATTTATCAGACACCAGTTTCTCTGACTGCTTCCTACTGTTGTACATTAACTGTTGCACCACAAGCTGTTTGTGCAGATTATTAGAGGACGGTGCCATGTGTTTCTACAAAACATCCTGCAGCAGGAGGAGAAAGGAACACCCTTCAGACTGGAAAACCAATCTACATACCCCAAAAAAGAACCTTTACTCCTATTTTTAAGTTTCTGTAAACTAAAGGAATAAGAGAAAAAAAAACAGCCAGTGCATTTGTAGTCCATTTTTAGGTGGGTGTAGTTCTTTCAAGTGAGATAAGTTGAGCTACAATGCAGTTTGAATCAAAGAGTGAGAGCTTATCTCCAAAAATGACAATTTTCCCTGTAAGGATGCTTTGTGTATGAAATGTTTTTGGTTCAAAGCAACGTCGGTGCTCCTGATGATCATAGAGTTTGTCAAGAAACCAATCTGTATGAGCCACATATATAGTTTTCAATACTATTTATCATCTATTTATGATCCATCTATGATCTACGAGTTCCAGCTACATTATCCAACAGAACAACAGGCTGTCAGTATCCGAACATTTGATTTCCACACATGGTTTTATGTATCGCTGATGATGGAGGACGATTGTGATTTATAGTGTATTGTCAAGAGGCAGACAGGATATGGGAGTTGAGGTACTTGAACCAAGGACATTGTATTTTTTTGTTTTTGTATGGTCTTAGCTCCTAAAGGCCACCGTGATGCCCCCATTACTTCCTGTTTACTCCAAATTCGGTTCATTTGTAATGATTAACACCAAATGAACCAGAGGTAAACGCTAACAGTGTGTTTCTTTCCTTTTTCCAACTACATCAACTGAACTTCAGATGTCAAAGATGGTGAATTATTTTTTAAAAAGCAGCGAAGGAAAAGATAAACTTCCTTTTCATTTTGTAGTTTTTTGGGTTTTTGATCGTCTTACCACACGGACATGCCTGACATTTGAAGATTAAGTTTGTAGATGAGCACATTTGTCAACCAGCTCTGTATACAGGATGACATTCAGATTTCTCAAGACATGAGGAGGAAATCATTTTGTGCCA
This sequence comes from Anoplopoma fimbria, assembly GCF_027596085.1. Classification (NCBI taxonomy): domain Eukaryota; kingdom Metazoa; phylum Chordata; class Actinopteri; order Perciformes; family Anoplopomatidae; genus Anoplopoma; species Anoplopoma fimbria. Next base: position 5,197,112 of record NC_072472.1, on the reverse strand, counting down.
AATGCTATAACTTTGCTAGATTCATAACTTAATTAACAATGGTACCATGTCAGTTATTGCTGTCTGTACTGTGAGTGTTGTGCTATCTATTGTATGAGTCGTGATTTACGAAACTGTGAAGTCAATGGCAAATTTCTTCATTGTTGACAATAAAGATGATTATCAAAATATGACAATGAAAATCCTCTATCATGATCACGATGACTTTGAGTCCTAAACATTTACTAGCAGTGATTGGAGATGCTGAAGGGTTATACATGTTGATTATTGATATCCAGTCAGCTGTCAAGGTTTTTTTCTTCTGCCTCAGCAGCTTTGTGTTGCTGACAAAGCCCGGGTTTAAATTCTTGAGTGAAGCATTGCGTCCATTGACATAAAACTCATCGATTCGACACCGGACGGTCTCGCCAGTGTCGATCCGCTCGACTTCAATCCCAGGTGGTTTTCCATCAGCGTTGTCATTGTAGCATTGTCCTTCTGTGCTGGTTTAAGCAGTGAAATCGCTTTCTCTATGGCTTTTTCCATTTTTGTTGGAGCCCATAATTACATAAATACTACCATTTATGTGCGATTTTTACAACTTGAAGGTCAGCCTAAAAAATGTTGAAAAGAAAGAGAAATCTCTTGCCCATATTTGTGGGAATTCAGACTGTTGGATCAATCAATAATTGGTCATTTTTTCTCTTGTCATCAGAAATCTTTTACAAATACTCGCTGCCCATGTAGGTTTAAAGTTTAAAAGTCTGAAGCTTTCTCCATCTTGGAGGATTGTTGCTCATGGCCGTTCCACTTTCCTACTGAAAAAAAACCCTGCCCTGTCTGCTAGAATTTACTCTCCCATACAACAAAACTATGAAATACGTTTCTGGGGAAAAGTATTTTGTCTTGGCTTTCATTTTCTTTTGACGTGTCACAAATACGTTTACGGGTACAGATGAGGTCAGCTTGGTGGATGGGTCACAACACAAGGCTTTTACCAAGGAGACTACTGCTTGTGTTCTGTTTGAACCAACTACTTTTGTTGCATTTTTGTTCAGATATCTTCCAATTTTCGTAGCGATTTTAATCCAACCATGATGTGTTTTTTGTTTTGTTTCAATTGACAACATTTACCACATATTTAAAACAGTTTTTAACTGCAACCGTAATGCGAGATAAAACATATTTTTTTGAGAGTAAAGTTTATTTGTCTGGGAATGTCATTTTGTAGGAGACAGGGTTGGAAAGGGTTTCCATAGGTAGTCCTTGCAGTATGATGTACTTTTCCAGTATGTCTGTACGGACAAAAAAGACATATCGGATGTATGAGGATATATCGACATTGTCATGTCTATATGCCCTCTATACTCTAAACACGTTAGACCACCCTTCACAGCAAACACACTGAGACACACAGTGCTCCTGCCCTCCCACTCTGTATTGTAGTCCTGCCCCGTCTGTACGACCAGTGAGATGATGAATGTTGTTGTCATTTCTCCACAGTACTGCAGTTCTGGCAGGAGGGGAATCAATGTGAAACCCCCAGAGAGCCGTCCTGCTCTTTATATCCCTGCCACCGCACGCACACACACACACACACACACACACACACACACAATGACCACGGCATGAGAATTCCAACGACACCTCGTTCATCATTCAGTCTCTCTGTGTAAAGACTTTGAATGTACTTTTTTTCACCTTGATTTACGTGGAGGACAGAGTCAGGGGCATGTCGGGTGCTCGGCCGTGTCTTCTGTCCTGTGAGTTTGAAATGATGGAGCATTCACTGCGCTCTGCATTTGGAGGAAAGTCCTAACTAAGTTTTTTTTTTTTTGGCTGCTAAACTGAATTCCCTTCTGATGCCACATGACATGATATCTGGATACTCAGGTTGAAAGACCATCTTACTATCAATAACTTTCTTTTCATAATGGTTTAGCACCTCCCCAACTCCCCAAATCATTTAGAAAAATCCAGAAAAATGCATTCTGAGGAGGACACAAGACCCTTTGACAATATCTTTCTCAATATGGTGCTCAATATATACAGTATATATAATTTTATATTTTAGTTTCAATGAGTCGCTGGTGTTAGTATCATATCTTATACACTTTATATTTCTACTATTGAATTGTATTCTTTTTTTCTTATTGTCGTATTTTACTTTTCTATTTTAATTGATTTTTTTACTTTATTAACCTGTTATTGCTATTCTATTTATTTATTTATTTATTTATTTATTTATTTATTTATTTATTTATTTATTTATTTAAACATTCCACCTACCTCATGTATAAAAGAAACATTATTATTAAAGGGGACCTTGCTTTCCAAAAGAAGTAAACCTGTTTGTGCAGGCAGCTATCCAGAGCTAAAACGGACATTAAAAACATGACACAGAAACATTATTCTATTCTTTTTTTTTTTCAAATATAAAATCTTAAAGCAACGTCATCAGGCCAAGACTCTGCTTGTTTGTTCTAATTTACTTTACCTGCTTTTGTGGTCTTTTTTATTTTCACACAGGTATTGACCTTCTCATCTAGTTAAGTCTCAGCAAGAAGGCCAATAAGTATATTTCCCAAAATGTCAAACTATTCCTATAAAGGCCCTACACGTCCTGCTTAATTAGAAGTCTGCTCCAGTTAAAGTTGTGCAGAGCTATGACCTATTTGCATGAGCTCACTCCATGAACTAATGAGAACAATAACAGGTGCAACACAACAAACCGGAGGAGCGCAGAAGATGTCAGTCAATCACTGTCTGTACACGCCAACACAGTCCTGAGCGGGGGTTTAATCAGGGATAATAAGTGAAGACACCAGTGTGGGTGGACTGTGGGTACTTGGAGGATTTCAACATCAACAGACGCCAGTGGGTGGCTGCTATTCCTTATAAGGTGACCTGGAGGTCTAAGTATGTGAATAAACAAACTGGTCACACTCCAAACTTATCTGATACCGACACAAACCGCGCTCTTAACCAAGTCCAATGTAAACACTACCAGCGTCATTATTAGATGGTCGGACGTCAGCGACTGACGTGGTATGAAGAGTGAGATAGTCCAAACAGGATGGAAGGACGGGAGGAGGGTGGATGGGTCAAACAAACACAGAGAGGCCGCTGTTCAAGTCCTGTGAAAAGCTAAATGTTAACATTGAACTTTTGTCAGGTCAGTTGTTAGTCATGTGACTCACATTGGTCGCTAGTCAGTCAAGTTAACGCCAACCACGCTCTTTTCCTAAACCTAACTCAGTGCTTTTGTTGCCTTAACATAACATCCTGCGTAGATGGAATTTTATTTTGAAAAAACAAACTGCCCTTGATGCTAGAGGGGTACGTAGAGCGTCACAGTTTGAAGCTCAGGCCCACTGACCAAGCGACCGTTTTTGACAGTTGGGAGTGAAAATGTGTTGGACAAAATGTCTGATCTTGTTTTGTTTTGTTCATTTTTCTGTCTTTCAAAGCGGTGGATCTTCTCTCGTGTATCCTTTTCTGTGTGTTCCGTTCATACTTCCTGCCATGTAATAAAATAACTAAACCTCTGCCAGGTGCCGGCTCCTCTGATGAATAAAACAAAACAACTTTCCCCGGCACACGGCGCCCCAAGCTTATTGTGGCTGCCAGAAATCAGCGTGATGGCAGCGGACACAACAGGTGATTTATCTTTTATCTTAACATTAATGCACAATATGTAAGACTTGGAGTTATGTTCTCACCTCTGGTCTCATTAAAGATGATTCTCCTGTGATGGTGCTGTTTTTTATCTATTTGTCTGCACACAGCGAGGTGTGGTCTGGATTTTATTGACATCTGGCTGTGTGGACTGTTTGTTTTTTGTTGTGAAGGCTAGCAGGCGGTCGGTTCTGTCTCTGACTGAGCTTGTATCATCCCTCGATGACCAGAGACTAAGATAACGAGACTCAGGAGTTCAGATGAGTCACTTGGCCGACCGGCCTCACACAGACACACTCACACACAGAGATATACACAACGCACTCCAGCTGGATACTCCTCTTAAAAGTTGTGTCAGTGGCACCGAGACGTTTTTCTTCGAGTAAATCTTGAACTTCAATGCCTAGAAATTCCTGCAGAGTCTCATCAGTAAACTGCGCACAGCTTGCTCAGCTTTTACAAACCTGCCGTACACCAAAGAGATGAGGAAGGGTGAAAGATCTAACGCTGTTTATTGCAGATTCCTCTCAGCAGCGGTGTTGGAGACTGCTGATTGTGAAGCAGTTCAGATTCTGCCTGGCCGAAGCAGTTCAGATTCTGCTGTTAGTGGGTAGAGAAGTGTTTTTATCAAACACCACAGCTATTCCTGCTTTAAAACCAACATGTTCGTCCTGGGAGGTCAACGACATGGGGTTTCTTCTATTCTATTCTTCTTCTATTCTTGATAAAGGATGTCCTGAGCTAGCCTGCAACATTGTTATCATAGCCAATATGTCCAATTGTGCTTAATTTATATCTGATAATTAGATTTTTTTTTGAAAAGCGATTTTGATTATCAACATTTAACAGGAAAAAATTAGGTTTGAGGATTTTTTCATTTTTGTGAAAGTGTTATCTTTTGGGTTCTGGACTGTTGGACAGACAAACGAAGCTATTTGAAGACCACCTTGGGCTTTGGGAAGTTGTGATAGTTAATTGTGCTCCCAGGAAAAATAAGCCTTATTGCAAAAAACAGGCCAATTCGCAGAGATCAGCACCAGAGGGAAATTATGAGCGTCTTCAGAGACATGGTTGTAACTGAAGCAAACTTATTTTGACAAACTGGGATATAAAATCTAAAATACGATTTCAATTTGTTTAAATCACATCTGCACCTCGTCGGTCAGGACCTGTAGCTCACGGCCTGTACATTTTCTTTTTACCATTGTTCTGATTACTGTGTTCTTGGTGCAAAAACAACAATCATACTTTTCCACTTGGATAATTGCACTAAGCCAAAAAAAAGGCACTCAAATAGCACTCAGCTGAAAAACTTTCTGACCACGTTTGTGCTGTAATTGTGATGTAAGTAACGTCTAATGGGCCACACAAGACGTGAAAAAGCACCATCACCAGCAGCTGGCGGAGCACGCAGGATTATTACACTGGGTGTCATTACTCTTAAAGAATCTTTCTCTGAGGACCATAAACGTCCACAGAAAAGTTCATGGAAAGCCATTCTTTATTTTTACCAAAATTCACCAAAATGATAAGGACTGGTTTGTGGAGATAGCTGGAGGAGTAAAGCGTTGGACTAACGGAGCAACATTGCCACCATCAGCATATATGTAAAGTTCTTATCGGGCTGTAGACATAATATTTCACTTGCAAATGAGGGAATTCTAACAGCAGAGGGGATAAATTAGTCTTTGGTTTTCTCTCTGTCGAGCTTGAAAGGGAAATAAAAATCTAAATCCCTTCTGCACTTCGGAGTTTATATCCTCTAGGACACGTCCAGGCTCCAAAATCGTCTTGAATATAATGCGGTGCCTTAATATACCCACGGTCCTTCTCCCGCTCTCCGAGATGGTGTGACAAGTTGAGCATTATATGACATCTCATGGGACTCAGGGAAATGGGCCACGCTGCAAAAGCAATATCGCTCCGGCGTTGAACACATCACTGACAGCGGCAGACTATCAGAGCTCGTTGGATGCCAAGGGAAATGATTATGGGATCAACATTTAGAGGAAGTGTGTTTTAGCAGCATCAGTGAGGGAGACGATTAAAGCAATATAAAGAAACCTACAATTTGGAGTGACAAGGGAAGGAAATGAAAAAGCTTTGGGCAGCAAAACATTCCCAGAGGACTTATTTAAGACGATGATCATGTCTGGAATGATGGAAAGGAACGGGCCTGTGACACAGAGACAACTAATTCAAATACAGAAGAGTACGTTAAAGGAAAATAAGATATTAGCTTTTAATTTAAACTTGACAGATAACATTTATGTTACATTATTACCGTTCAGGGGCTTGTATGCTCTCACTCACACAATTGTTATTACAGATATTTGCATTGTGATATGATAAATTGATCTAAAGGGAAAGATCTTTATTTGTATTGAAATGGCATTTATTAAAATAGCAATTATATGTATTATTTAATAAGAAATAACTGATGAGAGCAAACTTGATTAGGCTTTGATAATTTTGTTTCATTGTTTTTAGACAGAAAAAGGCACTTACTGTAGGTCCAGAGCAGGTATTAAATGTGAAAGCCATTCTTTCATTCCTAAGATCTGGGGGCTGTTTCAAAGAAAATAAGCAGCAATGGATTTGAGGTTTAAATGCGATACAAACAATAATCTCAAATAAGCAAAATAGAGTTAATGCAAAATGTGTGTAGCCCTCAATTATGCACGATCAAATCTCACGAACACGAACCTCCTCGAGAACAGGTGGCAGTAAATGTAAATGTAAATGTTTAATAAATAAAATGTTAAAATGTTAAAAGTAAATGTTTGACGTGTGCTTTGACAAACTGCTTTAGCTTAGCTGCTAAGCTAAACCACTGGTCGAACCCTGACAGACCTGTCATTCATCACCCTTTGAACATTATCAAATACAAATATACACTCTCACTCTCTTAAGCTTTCTGACAGGAGTCACATTAAATACATCACCTGTGAATTGTGCAGTTTGATCTTTAGTGAAGGAATGAAGGGACTGAGGAAAGAGAGAGAGAGAGAGCAGCGCTAATTGGCTCTCAGAGGTCGTGACCGTGTCAGGATGCTATCGATCAACATGACTACTTCTCAGACGAGGAGATAAGGACACGCCACTCAAAACCTCTCGGCCTCACCCGCCCCCTCGCTGCCAACAAGGCCTGCGTCCTTGACCTGTCTGTCTGTGCCTTGAGAAGTACTACCCGGAGCCTTCCTCGTAGCACTTATTGCACTCGTATTAGTTGCTGCACTTACTGTATTCGTATCAGTTCGCTGCACTTATTGAATTTGTATTTGTTTACTGCACTTATCCTATTCGTAGTAGTTTGTAGCACTTACTATATTCGGATTAGTCTGTTGCAATTATTGTTTTCGTAGTAATTTGCTTCTGCACTATACTTTTGCTCTGGTTTATGCTTTAAGATGCTTGTTTAAGAAAGGAGATGCACTTATGACTTCTGGTGACTAGTAGTTCTCTTGAATACCTATGTTGAATACACTTCCTGTAAGTCGCTTTGGATAAAAGCGTCTGCTAAATGACTGTAATGTAATGTAATGTAATGAGTCTGTACAGAAAGCAAAGAAACATTGTTGAACACACACATGCACATACAACATAAAACGTTGGGTGATGACAAAGATGGAATGCAATAAATGCCCTTTATTGTATTCCTATAAAAAAGCATTCTGGTGATACTTAAAGTGGAAGTGTGATTGCTGTGTGATTGGCGTACTTGTGTACTTGCAATTAAAAAACTGTTTTCAGGCTTAAAGAAAAGCTGTTATATTTTTTCAAAGCAAGTAAGCAACTATTAGGTTCCAAATATGTGATCAGTGTATCTTAATAAGGCCTATTTGGAGCTATGAGAGGCTCCTGACTATGATACACCGGCCTTTTTTATTTTTTATAACTTGGCAATGGGTTATTATCATGAAATTATCATATATCATCCTCCCACATATGGTTAATGGAAGTATACTCAAAAGCCATCTGATGCCCTAATGTAGCGTCTGAATAATACCCACTAATCATGGCTGTTCAAATAAATTAAACAATAAGAGAAATCATTTATCCAAAGATGTGTTAACCAAAACAAAAGCTGACAGAATTTTTTTTTATTCTTAACCACTTTGGCCCCACTGTTGGCAAAACTACACAGTTGACTGAACATAGCTTGAATGAATGAGTGGGTTGTTATAACCTGTACTACTGTACATTAAATA